>NW_027531893.1:4296815-4373928 GCF_008692635.1 Crocuta crocuta
TAAAGGAAGTAATTTAAAAAAAAATTATTTATTTATTCTGAGACAGAGAGAGAGCAGGAAAGGGGAAGAGAGAGAGGGAAAGAGAAAATCCCAAGCAGGGCCGATTGTGTCAGCACAGAGCCTGATGTGGGGCTTTATACCATGAACCATGAGATCATGACCTGAGTTGAAACCAAGAGCCAGACACCTAACCATCTGAGTCACTCAGGTGCCCCTTAAAGGAAGTGATTTTTAAAAGTTGTTTTTTTGTTTTGTTTTAGCACAATAAGTTTGGTGACTTGGAAATACATTTCTAAAACCTTTCTGCAGATAATGTCTGGGATGCAATATAATAGGCACTTTTTCACTGAATGTGAATCACTACTGGATAGCAATATTAAAATTGTTTCACAATTTTTCTTTTCCTATATTAGTGACAAGCTCTCAAATANATTTTTTTATTTAGAATATTGAATATACAAGCTAAGATTCATATCATTAAAGAAAGAAAGAAATTTCAGATGCATATAAATATTCAGCTGCCAAATTTACAGTTATTATTTCATTACTTTAAGAATGTAATTAGGGGCACCTGGGTGGCTTAGTCGGTTAAGGGTCCGACTTTCGCTTAGGTCATGATCTCGCGNCATATAATATAAAAATACTTATTATTATTTAAAGAAGAGACAATACAGACAACTCCGTTAAACCAGATCATTGTCCATTCAGGTCAGAATATTTGGTGATATTCAGGTAAATGAGAACTTCATGTTAGGATTGGAATTGTAGGTTTTTATGTTNAAAATAAGTTATAATTTGCATTTTCTGGCCATGATGGAGGAACTGGTACTAGAAAATTGGACAAAATATATGGAAAAACTATTTTTAGAAATTAGAAAACAGGCAAATGAGATTATTATTCCTAAGATTTCTTATGATAATCCAGTGATCTATCTGGCAGCAATTTCTAGAACACAAAGCAAAGGAGGGCATAGGTGTAGCAACACCTTTTTTGCAGTGGGACAGTGGGGAGATGGTAGGTAATGAATGAAGGTGAATTTTCAGTGAAGACTAACAGAGAGGGAAAAACAGAGGCTACTTAATCAATGAGAAACTATATATATATATATATATAAACTATATATATATATATAAACTATATATATATACACACATACATATACATGTATATATTATTTATATATACATACATATATATATAATGTATATTTGTATCTATCTTTAGGGATGTGTTTGAGTCTTTGGATGTACAAGACAATGTACACAATTAGATTGAGGTTACATAATGATAGGCAAAGAACAACTATCAAGGAACAGTTAGCTCGAGTACAACCAGAGTTTGTAAAGTCCTGGGAGATGTTGGTTGGAGTCTCCATTAGCAGAGGGAAGAGACATTGTTGAAAACCTGACTACAGCCAAGGTTATCTTAGAGTAATAACTATCCTTACTGTTCTTTGAAAAGTTTAAAATGGAAGGCTAACATGATTCAAGCTGATGCACAAAGTAAATCAGATGCTTGCAAAATACCTTTTAAAAGAAGACTACATACACTCACACATGTATTCACATGTGCACTTAATACAATACAAGTTAGTAGAAAGTCAAAGAAACACAAAGTGTAACATACAACTATGGTGAAAAAAAAAATGGAAATAGAACCAAAGCTAAGACATAGCAGAATTACCAGTCAAGAAATTTAAAACATATACTATAAACGTGTTCAAGAATTTAAAGCAAAAAGAACATCATGAGTATAGAAATGGAAGATAAGAAAGCTACAACCACATGGGGGCACCTGGGTGGCTCAGTCAGTTAAGCGTCTGACTTCGGCTCAGGTCATGATCTCCCAGTTCCTGGGTTCGAGCCCTGCATCGGGCTCTGTACTGACAGCTCAGGGCCTGGAGCCTGTTTCAGATTCTGTGTCTCCCTCTCTCTCTCTGACCCTCTCCTGTTCACGCTCTCGCTCTCTCTCTCTCTCTCTCTCTCAGAAATAAAGCATTAAAAAAAAAAAAAGAAAGCTACAACCACATGAAAAAACACAGCATTTACAGATCTCAAAAAGCAACAGCTGAAGTAATAATAATGATAATAATAATAATAGTAGTAAAAAATAAAATCCTGGACAGGTTTAACATGATGCTGGATAACACAGAAGAAAGTGTTTTTAAATTTAAAAAAAGGGTAATATAGCTTTCCAAATTTAAGTATCAAGGTAGGTAAGGAAGGCTGAAAAAATAACAACAACAAAAAAACTAGAGACATTCAGTTACCCATGGGTAAATATAAACTAATTTAATACATCTGTAATAGGAATCTTGCTAGTAGAAAAGGAGGGGTATAAAGAATATTTGAATAAAAAATATTCAAAAAAAATTTCCAGGGGCACCTGGATGGCCCAGTCAGTTAAGCATCCCACATCAGCTCAGGTCATTATCTTGCAGTTCGTGGGTTCGAGCCCCACATTGGGCTCTGTGCTGACAGCTCAGAGCCTGCAGCCTGCTTCAGATTCTGTCTCCCTTTCTCTGACCCTCTTCTGCTCATACTCTCTCTCTCTCTCTCAAAAAAAAATAAACATTTAAAAAAATCTTCCAGAATTAATGAAGAAAATCAACCCATAGATCAAATAAACTTAGTGACTAATAGCAAGATAAACACAAGAAGTACACATGAAACACAGTGAAATAAAATTATAAAAAATCATGCATAAAAAAATTCCAATGCAGCTGGAAAGGTAAATGATAACATTACATACAGAGAAAGAAAGAAAAGAATAAACAATAGAACTTATCAAAAGTATGCCAATAAGAATGTAATAAAATGATCATTTTAAAGTGCTAAAAAATCCTGACAATCCAATCCATACAACATTTATGTTCTTGTATCAAGTTCATATTGCTGATGTCCATAACATAATTTGGATCTAATAGATTAATTTGTTGAATTGCCTTAAATTCCAAAACTTTTTTGCTACTTTAGAAAAAGAAACAGTAATGGGATAAATTTATACATTTATCAACCATTTGAAAAATCTCTTCTGCAGTGTTTGTTTAAATTTTTGCCACTATTCACTAGGTTGCATGTATGCTTCTTACTGATTTTTATGATATGTTTTATTATATACTGGGTACAATGAATATATGAACTCAGAATAACTCCTATTCAGTGCATTGTCTTTCATTCTCTTCATTGTATGCTGGATAAACACAAGCTCTCTGTTCTGTTCTTTTTGTCCACTTATTTATATTTGGACAATATTGCGTTGTCTTATTCATTATAACATTGAAGTGCATATTAATTTGAAAACATTCAGCTTAGTTTTTCTTCAACATTTCTTTCTATATTTTTAAATGAATTTTAGAAATATTTTTTCAATTTCCATAAAAATAACCTTAAGAAACTTTTATTGGAACTACACTGAAGTTACATGTTACCTTGTAAAAACTGACATTTCAGGGCCAATCATGAATGATTGTTTTTCTTCTTATATCTTTCTTCAAATGATTTCCAAATGTTAAACTACCACTCTATTCTTGAAATAAGCCCAAGTTGGATATATTATGATTTTTTACATATCCCTGATTTCAATTTGCCATTTTTTAAGATTTTCAATTATTGATCATGAGATAAAATGTTTTTTTCCCCTTCAAAAACATTTTTATTAGATTTCAGTAATAGGTTGAGTGGCAGCCTGTAGAGTTTTTTTTACCCTTTCATACAGGTGTTAAGTTCAGCACCCCACTGGGCACTGCCAAAACCAGAGAAGATTAGAGATAGAAGTGGAATGCCAAATAGTGGGCACTACTGACACCAAGGGATGAAGTAAGTCTAGCCCTGAGGAATAGCCCCTTCACTGCCTCATCAGGTAATCCAACTGCTGAGTGGAGGTGGAGGGTGATGATGATGGAATACTGATTATCTCTGATTGATGGGAATTGATTACTCTCTGGTTAATACATAAGAAGTAAAGAGATATACATTTCCATTTTAATTTATGATAACTTCATTTAAAAATTTTTTTAAACATTTATTTATTTTTGATATATAGACAGACAGAGCATGAGGTTGGGAGGGGCAGAGAGAGAGGGAGACACAGAATCCAAAACAGGCTTCAGGATCTGAGCTGTCAGCACAGAGCCCGATGCAGGGCTCGAACCCATGGACCACAAGATCATGACCTGAGCTGAAGTTGGATGCCTAACTGACTGAGCCACCCAGGGGCCCCTTATGATAACTTAATTGATTTAGTATTAATATTTATACACACATTTTATGTTTGTAAAGTATATCTGAAAGTTCAATACAGTAGAAGTATATTTCTGTCACTTTAAACTTGTTTTAACGACAGCAGTTTCCTTTAAAAAATATAGTGTACAAATAGGGACAAAAAACACAAGAAAATTAATTTTAAATGTTAGCAAAATAAAAAGTATGTTCATAAAACTCCTGTATTTTTGACAGCATTCAGCCTCAGTCTGGGGAAAAAAATGTTTTTTCAGGATATTAAGAGTCACAAGAGAAAGTTCAACTAAGATTCAGAAGGGAGATATCTGAAGTGAGTTCAATGTTTTGCCACTAATTAGTCATTTTAAGCTCAATGAGTTTTCAAGATTGACTTAAAGAAAATGAATAGCTATTACTTAGTCACTGACGATTAATGGGAAAATAAAAAGAATCCAATTTAATTCTACTTGTTTGAAAAGATTTGGGATTTTGCAATATCTCTTTAGAACTAATGTCAACACAGAGAATCTGGACTGCTACCATATTTCTTAATCAAATCATGTTTGGTAACATACATAATGCCATGGACAAACATATTATTGGCTTCTGTATTTAAAGAAAACACTTTTTCTAAAGCCTTTATCTCACATCTAAGTATAAAGAAAAATATAAAGCTTCACAACACATGACATTTTAGTTTGGTCTTAAAACTGAACATATCAACATGTCAGAAGATGCAGACGTTTAGCTAGTATTCATCAAATTCTTTTCTATAAAAAATGCAATTAAAATGAGAATGGATTTTTCAGAAGCAAGACTTCTGATAAATGGTATATGGAGTAACTTATTAGTTAGAATTCATTTTCAAGAGCAATTCCTACAAAGTATGAGATGTTATATATATGAAACCCTTGCATTTTTCTGAAGCAAGTCATGTTGATAAGTCTTTGCCTACAGTTTTGAAAATAATGAAGATGAAACTATAGCAAACTGTTTTACTGGCATAACGGTGTGTCATCCAATGAGATCAGACTTGAAAACATCAAATGTTATATTATTCATAAAAAGGATCAAATTAATACTATATTTCAGTGTTTACATTAAAAGAATAAGTAGAGACAAATATGGTTTGGCTATATTTTAATAAGAATGTTTACATAATTGCAGGAAGATGGTACAGTGTGAGAGGCTCCTGTAGTAATGGCTTCAAATGAAAAAATAAGTAAAACCTATATTATGTCCAATACATAATGTTAGGCAGTTAGTTAGGCAAGAGCAAGGGGAGATAAAAATACATTGGCCATGTTGGGAGCCATTCTGAGCCCACTAGTCGAGAAGACTCCTGGTGAGGTTAAAGCAAGTTTGCACGGTCTCTTGCCAATCAGATGATGACCGATATCCACCCCCACTCAATTATTTCTGCTTGAGCACTGACCCCTAGGGTACCTTGTTGATCAATATCGGGAGTGACTTGTCCCCTTATTCCGGCCCTGGTATGATGATTGCACCTTGTGAAGGAACTTATTGTGGGAACTTCTTCTTTTGATTATGGGAACAGACATCGTGTCTCCAGAAGGTCCTGTTTCCCTCCATACTTTCCCTTGAGCTATGAACAGGCTAATGACCCCTAGTCATAAAAGATTGACCTTTACATGTACAATTCTGTTTCTACCGTTGCGTTAGTCCAAGATGTTCATACAGCTCAACATGTAAATCAACTAACCAAAAATGTCTCTCATGCCCTAGCTATTCTAGAAATCATAAAAGTAGACACAAAGGTAAATGCACTCAAAGAGGCTATTCTATGTATTGGAAATAAGCTAAACTCTTTAAAGGTATGGTTGGCTCTCTGGTGCAATAAAGCATATAACTGGAAAACCAAGTCTTGCCCGGAGACAAAGAGCCTAACTTAGAGAGAAGGAACAGATAAGGGCAGAAGATAAGTTAGTACATACACCTTTGCTAACTGATGGTGTATAGCAGCCCCTTCCCTAAGGCCTACTTTCCACAAACACCTTCCCTTACCCTGGTAGCTGTGATGAGGATGGATAAGAGTATCTACAAACCTATGATTTAATCTTAGTGTTATTATAATGTGAACACCTTGTTATTTTCTTACTCAATCTCACTATAATTGGGGCAGTTCTGTAAGAAGATTTCTGTAAAACCTGTTTCTGTACATTTTCCAAAAACACCTTATCACAAAGAGCTATCCATTGTAAACATTCCATTTCCTGATGCCATGTTAACATTTGACCTATAAATAAAGACACCAAAACCGACAGGACAGAGATGCCTGCCTGGTGATCAGAAAGGATCTCGGAGCTCTCTTACTCTCTCTCGCCGACACCGTCCATCCTTCAGGGACCCCTGGACCTGTCGGAGCGCCGCCTCCGACATGGCCACATTATGGGAGCCACACCTGAGGCTTAACAGCCACCTTCTGAACCACTCCAAGGGCAACCTGAACAGGAAAGGCCTCACTAGAGCTGGCTCAAAAGCCACAAGGGGACTTCTAAGAGCTGAGCATGCCTCAAAAGGTGCAACTTGTCCTAATGTCACAGCAAAAGCTCATTAGAAACTCATAAATATACAATACATAAATAAATATAATTATAACAATGTATCATTGGTAGGTACATACACACTATCCAACATCATATAACTACTGGATGTCAATCAAAAATGTCAATCAAAGGCAAATTTACATAGGCAGAAAGCAGGCTTAAAAGGATGCAGCTAGAGCTTCTTGGGCCCATTGCCACTCTTGCTTCCAAAATGGCCAGCTTCTTACTTCAAAGTGTACTATGCTTATTAACTCCATAAACTCCCCATTTTGATCTCAAGTCTTCAATTCTTTGGTGCATCTGGGACAAGAACCAAAAGACTAGGTAAGAGTAGTACACATAAATGTTTTGAGGGAATGAATGTTGTATACTGCAATTTGGTATAGCCCTCACACTTTTTTATTTCTCCTACTATTTTGACTATTTCTACTTAGTAGCATATATAGCTTCTTTTTTCAATGATTTTTTTTTTCTATGCTGTTTTTTTTAGATATTTTATTTTATTTCTGAGAGAAAGAGAGAGAGAGAGCCTGAGCAGGGGAAGGTCAGAGAGAGAGGGAGACACAGAGTCTGAAACAGGCTCCAGGCTCTGAGCTAGCTGTCAGCACAGAGCCACAAACCATGAGATCATGACCTGAGCCGAAGTCAGACGCTTAACCGACTGAGCCACCCAGGCTCCCCTACTTGGAAATGTATACTCATCTGCCTCTTAGTCTATACATACCTACTATTTATGGTTTCAATGATAATTACATTGGTAGAAAAATAGATAGGCAGAAACATAGATAAATAAATTTCACATATATGTATCAACTATGAACTGTATTTATGTTTGTCTCTTAGGAAGATCCTTTAGGCACCTCAAAATAGAAGAAAAAAAGTGTGCTAATATTTTCTGTCATGTGGTAAAAGCTATATAGGTATCATCCAATTATTATCTATCTATATATTAACCACTCAAATTTATTTGAATGTGAAAACATTTTATTTTACCTTTTTAAAGGTTGTTTTTTTAATGTTTTTTTATTTATTTTGATAGAGAGAGAGAGAAAGAGATTGAGTGAGCAGGGCAAGGGCAGAGAGAGAGAGGGAAAGAGAGAATCCCAAGCAGGCTCTACATTGTCAGCACAAAGCCCAATGTAGAGCTTGAACCCACAATCAATGAGACTATGATCTTAGCTAAAATCAAGAGTCAGATGCTTAACTAGCTAAACTATCCAGGTGCCCCCAAATGCAAAACATTTTGGAGGTTAATAAAAAATTAAAATAATTAGACTAATATTTTCACATTTTCATTGAATTCTTAAACTATTAGAGAAAAATATCAGAGCAAATTTGAGTATAATTTTGCACTTTTTTTGAAATACATGCTATTAACTCAACTTACCTCAAAACTAAAGTAAATAAAAAGACAAACATAATTTTGTTATTGAACTTATTTTCAGAGAGTTTACTGCCACCAAGGTAAACAAAATTATCTTCTTATTGAAAGAAGTGAGTAAAAGACTAAATAAAGAAAGTCAGCCTATTACAGAAATAGCCATAAAGCCCACAGGCTTCTTTTATAGTTAAAAGCTTAAATTCAGAAAAAAATACTAAACATTCAAAGCACCAGACATAAAAAAATACTGTGTAAGAATTTCTTGTTTTGTTAATTCTGGCATTAGCCTTTGCACATATTCTAAACAGGACAACTTTACAAATCATTTATGGATCCTACTGCTCTTTCAATGAGGTTTCAGTGTAAACACAGCCTAATTTGCATATCATTTGTGATTCTGAAATACTGGTATGACATAATGAGGTAGCAAATGGAGTCACCAGGAAGGTATCTAATGGGGAATTTATTGTTGGAGCAGGTATTTTTGCAGGGAGACTTATATGAAGCCCTGAAAATCACTGTGTGGTTTGTCTCAAGTAGTAAAAGTTCATTAGTCACCACAGCCTCATGGCTATATCCTCTGGAGAAAACTTATAAAAATAGAGTATATAAAGAAAAATCAAGCAACTCTTTCATGAAGGACTCTGTGAAACACAAGTACCCTTCCTTCCTTCCTTCCTTCCTTCCTCCCTCCCTTTCTTCCTTCCTTCCTGTCACCTGTCTTCCTAGGTAAGGTCAAATCCCCATGCTAACAACCCTCAGAGATTTCATTTGACTGGATCCAGAGGAGGATGGGGAAGGGCTCCCATGGACTTGTATTGGCACTCTCCTGACAAAAATGAAAACAGGGACTAACGCATGAGTCTGATTACAAATGGTGATTCAGACTGGGTACCTCCTATGTGGCAGGGATTGTGCTAGGTTTTGTGAGGAATGGAGATACGGCCAAGACATGGGCCCTACCTCAAGTAGTTTGTACTCATTAGAAAGAATCATCCGCTTGCATGATTAAACACTTGTTCATTCCACACAGGTGTGTTGAGTGCCTGCTGTGTGCCAGTGGGGGCTCTGCTGAGGGTAGAACAAAGCAGCACCCAAGGAACACGGATGGGTCACAGTTCTGTGGGGGTGACCATCATCTTATTAATAACTGTGCAAATAGTGCCAATAACTAATGCAACTGAACACTCACAAGCTTCAGGAAGTGCCACGGTGTACATAATGCTGTAAGGGTATGTCACAGGGATTCCTTACTTAGGGTAGTACATCCCAGAAGGCTTCCTGGAGGAGGTTTGGATTGCAGACCTAAAGGGCCTCATTTGTAAGATGACCTAATATCATTGATAATATCATTGTCACATTTACTGGCACATGCCAGGCTCTATTCTCAGAACTTTACACACAGTAACTCATTTACCCTCACGGCAGCCCTGTAGAAAAGGTGCTGTTATTATTTCCATATGTAGGAGTCCCAAAAGCAGAAGGGAACTAAAGACCTTCCCGTGTTGAGGCAACAGCAGGTGCAACTGGGGCTCAGAATATGAGAGGGCGAGGTGTGGAGGAAGAGGAGGAAGAGTGAGCAGGGGGGCGGAGACCACATGCAAGGGCTTGATGGCTCAGGCAAGGCGTTTGGACTACTTAGGAGCATAGAGAAGCCACTGAAAGCTAGGAAGCAATGTATGCTTTAGGAATGGAACAGAGGGCATTCTACTGCAGTCAGTGTAGTTGAAAGCAAAGCTGAGAAACTCATTTGGGGTTTATGCACGACACGGGGATTACATTTAAGCAGCAGTTGTTCTGAACAGAAGGCGGCTTCTAATTGCAGTTGTTCGGCACTGAATCCACATTCAAACTTGCAATTATTTCCCTGTTAAAAGAGCTGACGGTTCCTTCTCCTGCAGGGAGGCAGTCTCTGGGGAGCCCTAATCCTGGGGACTTGGCTTCCCCCCAGGTCCCCAGAGTATCAGACCACATTCCCATGAAGTTGTTCCTTTTGGCAGGCCACAGGGACAGACAGGACATGGGGCACAGGATAGAGGCGAGCTGATGAGGAGAAAGGGCATCTCAGGAAGGACATCTAGAATGATGCATTTGAGCAGCCAAGCAAGGAGGCCATGACACAGCTTCGCCAAGTCAGTGTCTCACCTTCTGCAGAGGGCCAGCAGGAAACATTGACACTTGCCACAAATGGAGGGCGTGATGTGCTATTGTCCCCACCACCACCCCTTGAAGATGAGGACACGGAAGCAGAGAGGTGAAAGAACCTGCCACAGTCACGTGCCACGTCGAGAGCCGAGCTTACATTTGAAGCCAGGCTGATCTGAGTACAGAGCAAATCGTCTTAACCTCTACACTGTGTTGTGTCTCAGATGGGTCTGGGAATGTCCTGGGAGAGGTGGGGCTATTGAGTGACTCAGAATGAAGAGCAGGGACTCTAGACTCTAGGCGCACAGACTCTTCCCTCATCAGCTACGTGTCCTTGGGCAATTTTCTTACCCTCTCTGGGCCTCATTTGTAAGATGAGCTAATATCATTGATAATATGTCAGATTTATTGGCACGTGCCAGGCAGACCTTTACACACAGTAACTCATTTACATTCATGGCAGCCTTGTGGAAAAGGTGCAGTTATTACCCCTATTTTATGAGAAGAAGAAACTGAGGCATAGAGAGATTATATGACATATGCCAGGTCACACAGCTAAAGAGAGGTTCAGTCTGTCTCCTGAGCCGCTTAGGTTGTCATAGAGATCAAATGACATGTTTCACACACCATTCTTGCCACAGACTGCCACATACACAGTAAAAGCCAATACATAGGTTAGGGACCTCCATGAATGCTGTTGAACCACTTTGGACTCAGTTTCTTTTCTGTGAAATGGGATGATAACAGTTAACAATTCACTAGATTTTATGGTTATCTCATTTACCGTCCTCCTGTGGTAAAGCTGTTATCCCCATCCTACAGATGGGAAAGCCAAGGCTCAGGGAGGCGGAGTGAGTTGTTCAAGGTCAATATATTTACTAAAAGGTAGAGCAGGATCCCCAGTGCTGGCCTGCCTGAATCTAGAACCCATGCTCTTAGGCTGTGTAGTGTAGTGATTCTCTGGCTGGTTCCCTTGTTCCCCACAAATACTTGTCTCCAGGACTGTCTGAGGGCTGCCGTAGGCATTTCTGGTTCCATTGAGTTCCGTCCACATCCCTCTAATCAGCCTGCCCAGTGCTCCGTGCTTCAACTATCTCATTTCTGCATAAACGGTCCATGGTGTCACGCGGGTCACTGACAACTTCTCTCTCAGGAACCCTGAAGAAATCCTGAGCAGATTGGATAAAAAGCCCTTGTCAGACATCCTAATTTTAGTGTTCTCCCTCGTGATTCCATTCAGGAAGTATTTATTTAACACTTCACTTGTTTTGCCATTCTCCCCGACTTCATCTTGCAAAAGCTCCTGTAATAACCCATGTCTCCTTCACCAGCCCCATGCTGTTCTCGTCCTTGGAAAAACTTGAGTGCTGTGTTCAGCATCTCGAGCCAGAAAAATGTCCGAGTTTCATCGTGCATCACTAATGCCCTCCTTTATCTCCGTGCCATGTCTCCTAGCATTTTTGCAGAGACTTCTGTATGTCCTGCCTTCCCTTGTCTCATTGCATCTCTCTCAGACGGTGTTGCCTATGTGCAAACGGACATTTTTTATGCTTTAAGTTTCCTCGCAAGGGCACGGCGATCCAGTGCTTTCTCTCCCAGAGTTTTACCATCCCTCTCCAGCTTCTGTTTTCAAAAACATCTCCTCACATGGCACCAAGGCTAGGTGGGCTGCCCTCTACTGAGTGGCAGTTACCCTCAGGGATCACATGCCATCTGTGCTCCACGGGTGGGCTGGGAGTCCACAGTTAACTGCACCTCACTCACGATGTGAGGATGAAATTCTCATGGTGTTGGGGATGGGGGACCACAGTTCATGCTTGTTTCTTGATTCAGTGAGTTGGTAACTCTATTAGACATTCTTGATACAGACTCTATTAATTTTAATGGCTTTTGAGATGAATAGAGGAGGCAACTTCTCTTGATTATACAGATGTAGGGTCGAAGTCTGTGGTTTCATATATTTATTTTTGTTTGAAACGAGAGGGTCAAGTCACTGAAAAAGGGATAAAGGTATCGAGGGTTGGGTTGGTTGGGATTTATTTGGCCTTTTAAAAAAATTGGGGTAAAATTAACATAAAGTTAACCATTTTGAAGTGAACCATTGAGTGGCATCTAGTACATTCACAGTATCGTATAACTGTCATCTCTGTTTAGTTCCAAAACACATTCATCTTCCCAGACAAAACCGTGTTCCACAAAGCATTACTCCCTCTTCTCTCCCCTTCCTAGCCCCTTGAAACCATTAGTTTACTTTTCTGTCTATACGGACTTCATGCCAGTGGGATAGCACAATATGAGGCCATTTCTATCTGGCTTGTTTCACTTACTTTGTTTTCAAGGTTCGTCTGCATTGCAGCATGAATCAGAACCTCATTCCTTTTGATGGCTGAATCCTTTTCTACCGCATGGATAAACCACATTTTGTCTATCAGTTCATCTCTTGATGGACATTGGGATTGTTTCTACCTTTATGGCCCTCTTTGGGGTTTTTAAACTTTGCAGACATTGCCCCAGATCCATGCACTTAGCTATTTTCTTTGTGAATATCCTAGGCCTTGATTCACCTGCTTTTCTTTGGAGAGAGCATTTAGAGGTATAGGAACTGCCATGGCAAATGAGAACGACAGGATCTCATGGCAGGGAATCTGGCATTACTACTTGCAGATGTCCTGCTGCCCGGTGTGCTGACCTTGACTCCAAAGACAGCCCCCTCCAGGACTAAGACAGCGTTTACTCAGGGCCTAGGCCAGTGGTTCACAGCCTACCTATACATTGTCATCAACCTGGGGGGATTTAAGAATGATCAAAGCTTTTGCTTCACCTCCAGAGAGTCTGCTTTAATTGTGTGATGCCGAGTCTTGACATTTTCTGTTTGTGTGTTGACTGGGTTAAATAGAGGCCCTCAAAACATGTGTCCCAGTCTTAGCCCCCCACAGGAGCTGGGAGAGAAAACTGAAAGGATGTGTGACATGCCCCACGGTTTGCTTATTTGTAACTGACATTACCAAGCCACTTCAGTATAAGTGACCGCACATCCTGAAGAATGGGAGAAAATATTTGCAAATGATATGTCCAATCAGGCACTAGCACCTACAATATATAAAGAACTCTTGCAGCTCAATTATTAAAAGACAGCCCAGTTAAAAAATGGGTAAAGGATCTGAAAAGACAATTCTCCAGAGAAGATAGACACATGACCCACAAGCACATGAAAAGATGGTAGACATTATTAGTTCAGGGAAGTGCAATTCAAAACCACAGTCCAATTCCACTTTACACCCACTAGGGTGGCTAGAATAAAAAACACAGGTAATAACAAGTTTTGATGAGACTATGGGAAAATTGGGACCCTCACACACTGCTGGTAGGAATGTAAAATGGTGCAGACCCTGTGAACAACAGTGGTGTTTCCTTAACAATTAAACATAAAGTTACCATACGGCCAACAATTCCTCTATTCCTATATACTCCTAGGTGTATACTCAAGAGAATGGAAAACATATGTTCACACAAAAATGCATACACAAGTGTTTGTAACAGCATTATTCATAACAGCCAAAGGCAGAAACAACCCAAATCTCCATCATCAGATTAGTGGATAAACAAAATGTGGGTTAGCCATACAATGTAGTATTTTTCAGCCATAAAAAGGAACAAAGTTCTGATATGTGCTACAATTTGGATCAACCTTGATGACATTATGCCAGTCAAAAAAAGGCTGCATCTTGGGGGCTCCTGGGTGGCTCAGGCGGTTAAGCATCCGACTTTGGCTCAGGTCATGATCTCACAGTTCGTGGGTTCGAGCCCCGCGTTGGGCTCTGTGCTGACAGCTCGGAGCCTGGAGCCTGCTTCTGATTCTGTGTCTCCCTCTGTCTCTGACCCTCCTCTGCTCACACTGTCTCTCTCTCAGAAATAAATAGAAACATTAAAAAAAAAAAAAGACTGCATCTTGTATGAGTACGTTTATACGAAATGTCCAGAATAGGCAAATTGATAGAGACAGTAAATTAATGGTCATCTTGGACTAGAGTGGGGTATGGAGGGGTAGAGGGTGATGACTAAATGGGATTTTTTTTAGGTGATGAAATATTCTCAAAATGACTCTGGTGACAGTTGCACGTATCTGTGAATACACTAAAAACCACTGAATTGTACACTTTAAATGAACTGTATGTTATGTGAGTTTTATCACAATAAAGCTGTTAAAAAGTGATTGGTAACTATGGCCCAGGGCCTAAGCCCTTTCCAGCTTCTGCCACTTAACTAGCTGTGTGATCCTACTTTGAAGCATATAGTAAATGCTCAATTAACTGTGGCTTTGCTTTTCTGGCATATTTTAGGAGGTCCAGGTCTGTGGCAGCATCAGGGTTAGCATTGCCAGATGTGCTCTGCTTAGTGTCTCCATGACCGAGTGGCTTGTCTAAGGACCATAGTCCTCGATGCATCCTCACGTAAACGTTGGGCCACACTGTGCCGTGTTCAGTAACATGGGAGGCTGGAAGTGTGTTTAAGTGAGAATGACATGAGCCGATTTATACTTGAAGATAATTCCAGTGGTACAGAATAGAGGAGGGAGAGGGGGAGAGAATGGGGTCAGGGAGTCCTTGGTGGAACTCATGGCAGAGAAAGTATCTGAGTTCAGGCATGGGTACTGGGGATGCATCTCACTGGTAGGACAGTACAGCTTGGAAGCAGATTGGATGGACAGGTAGGAATACAGGTTGGCTCTTGCAGAAGTGGAGAGAGGACGGTGGGGGGAATGGGAACATGCAGTGGAAGTGCCTCGTTCACTTACAGGGTTGGTTTGTGAGAGAAAGTCTCATGTGTGGTGTGCCACAGCCTCCTGCTGAGGCTCTGGGGGTTGTTTGTGTGACACCTTCTCCACGATGGGGCCAGAGAAATCGGGAAGCAGTGTGGTCTAGGGGATGGCACAGGGTTCAGACCTGGAACTGCCTTCTCTTTTAAGTCTTGGGCAAGCCTTTTAACCTCCCTGAGACCAGTTTACTTGTCCCTTAGTTGAATATGGTAGTTCTCTCTTTCTAGAAACAGGAGACATCATTACTTCCATCTTCTAGATAAAGCAATACTGAGACTAGAAATGAAGTATTTTGTCCAAAGTCATGTGGCTCACAAGTGGAAGAAAGATGATTTAGAAATGGATAGTCAGACTCCAGAGCCTGTTTTCTTAACTGTCACACCAGCCTGTTCCCCCCCCCCTTTTAATGTTTATTTATTTATTTGAGAGACAGAGAGAGACTGAGTGTGAGCAGGGGAGGGGCAGAGAGAGGGAGACACAGCATCTAAAGCAGGCTCCAGGCTCTGAGCTGTCAGCACAGACCACGATGCAGGGCTCAAACTCATGAGCCTTCTAGCCATGACATCATGACCTGAGCCGAAGTTGGCAGCTCAACTGACTGAGCCCCCAGGTGCCCCTAGCCTGTCTCTTGATAAAGAGTAGATGCATCAACTTGGCCACTTAGGTCGGGGTGTCTCAACTTTGACAAAGTCCACAATAGACTGGATCAGAGAGTCCTGTAAGATCAGCCTTCCTCATTTTACTTATTTTACAAACGCCATCTCTGAGGCTCAGGGAGGTTAAGTAACTTTCCCAAAGTCACACAGCAAATCAGCCAAACTCTTGCCTTGAACTGAACTGTACCTGGCACCTACTATGGCTCTCTTTATACTTTCTGCCTTGGCCTGCAGAGGGTCATTTTGTTGAACCTGTTAACCCTGTCCTTTCCAAATCCATACTCCGTGCCATTAGGCCACAAGGCCAGAGTCTCCCCTGGTGCTGCCCTGACTGATGTGAAACTCAGTTTTCCGTAGCTGCATATTGATGCCTTAGACAACAGCATAGTGTTTCAGAAAAGTCTGCATGTTACAAAAAAGGGCAGCAGGTGTTATTTGGGCTAAATTGACCTTGAAATTGATTTCTTTATTTTATGACTTACTGAGAGGAGATTAATACTTTTTTTTTTCCTGCAGTCTGAAACAATTTACATGGTAATAGAAGGCATAGTCAGTCAAATAAATTGCTGGAAGTGGTCGTGTTCCAAGGGAAAAAAAAATACAGAGCTTACTCACATTGATTTCTTTGCCCTGGGGAGAAGCAGAGATTTTAACATCTGGGAATAGGGAGCTAAATTTTATCTCTCATTTTAAAAGCAGAGGACTGAAGAGCTTAATCTGACATTTACACGGAATTTTCTAAGTTGGGGGAAATGAGGGAGCTGAGTTCCTTACTGAAGGTTAACTGGCATTTTCTCAGAAGGACTCTCTGATCTGGGCGTATCAGGTAGGGCCCAGATAACATTTTCAGAAGATGGGCCTTGGGAAGTTGGCTGCCTCCTTGCCTTCCTGCTGGGTATTGGCAGGGGCTGGTGGCATTGGGAGGCTGGTGATGTAAACTTTCTACCTAGGACCAAGTGGAGCAGCTGAGGGACCATGTGAGTAGACACCCTGCTACCAGATTTCTGGGCTTTGCCATGTGGCTTTCCTACCCAGGGATGGGATTTGATTTCAGCCAGAACATCAGTATACATGGATGGGTAGCATTTCTGATTTTGTTGGGATCGGCTTTTAGACTGCATCTCTGGGCTCAGCAGGAAAGCTCAGTGCTCCATTAGCACTGCCTGCCCTGCGAGCACAGGGGCAAGTGTAGTGTGCCACATACTTCAACTTCCCAGTTAAAACCTTTAAAATATCCACACACACACACAGCCCCCCCCACCTCCCCACTAAAGCAAGCATTTATGCATTCAGAGCACGCTGGCAGGGCTCAATCATTTACATGATGTGAGGTAATTTTTTTTTCAGAAAAATGTCAAGAAATGAATCCTTACCCAAAGGGTTCTGCTAGTATTGCAATATGTTGTTACACTAAATTATTTTCTTTGCAAAATAAAATAAAAATTTTAAGGTAGAATAAAAAATTTTTCATCAAAAATACATGCCCAGAATATACAAGAGTCAGAAGTGTAAAATCCCTACTTCCCTACTATTCCATTCTGCTCAGCCAACTCGCTCCTATCTCCAAAATTAGCCATTTATTTTTACCAGTTTCTTATCTATCTTCCAGAGATTTCAGTGCACACACTATATATGCATATAATCTTAGAAACAAAGAACAGATTGTCGCATACTCTATGAACCACTCTGCATTTTACTGTTTTTCTCTATCATTCCATATTGAGCTGCCTCATTATCTTTACTGAGGTTTTCTGGATACACCAAAACTGATGTAGTTGGTCTCTGAAAAATGGAAATTTATGTTCTTCTCAATATTTTGTAATTAAAAAGAGATGCTTCAGTGCATATCCTTGGCATTGGCCATTTTCCACATGTGCAGTCATTCCAGAGCAGAAATTCCAAGAAATGGAAACTATCCCTTTGTTCAATGAGTTATAATTTTTTCATCTTGTCCTTTGTCTTATACTTTATGGTCTTCTTTTTCATGCAGAAAATTGTATTTAAAGTTTTTATTCATTTACGGCTTTTGGGTTTGGATCATAGTTAGAAAGGTCTTCAGCACTCTGAGACGACCAAAAAACTACATGACTTGATTATGTTAGGTCTTCCAATTGGTTTATCCATCACAAGTTATTCTGATTTTTTGCATGGGCAAATGCAGCCTCCACAGTATGGTGGAAATGTCTGTTGACTGTGATCACCTAGGGGCCATGATCTGGCCTCGTTGGCTTCTCAGCTTGCCCTCTGTCTCTGATCATCCAGACTTCTCCAGGAGTGTCACACACCTGTAGTCAGGAAATGTTTGGGTACCATGGGCCTAGCAGACATTTAGCAAACTGACCCCACCTGTCTTTCACAACTGGGGTCTCTACAGGTCTTACTAGCTCCATCTCTAGGAACCCACCCTGACTCCAAATCATAGCACAACTTCTGTCCAGGAGCTGTGGTCTTGGCCTTCTGTTTATCTGAAGGATAAACCCTTTAAAAGTCATTTTTATGCAGAGTGTCGCATTGAAATGCTGTCTGTTATGCTCTTTGGGAGCTCATGCCAAATCCTCTAGAGGTGATGCCAAATGGCCCCACGGGGCTCTCTTGCTTGGTCATTGTTTAAACTGGCTCAGTCTTCACTATTGGTGATCCATGTCCCAGCTTTTGAAATCTGCAAACCAAGACACAAGAGGGCATGAATTCCAAGGGCAGAATATTGGACTTCCAAGGGCAGGGATGAGGCCTGGGGAAGGGTTCCGCTGCACTTGGGACAAAGGGAAAAGAGATGGGCAACAACTATGGGTTGCGTAGGGTGCTAGTCAGTGATCTGGGAAGGGGGAGAAAGAGATCTTCTCTTTTTTAGTGGAATATTTTCATTAGGATGGACCAGCTTGAGTTAAAAGATAGAGAAGTTTATTATCAGGACTCAAGGAGACCAGTGAGGTTTTCTGGAAACTAGAACAATGTCAGACAGCCCTCCTGCCTCCCCTCTGTTGGAGAGAGAGTCTCTCTTATCTTGTCTGCTTCTGGCTTAGAACCCACATAAGTGCTTGTCAATGTTTTCAAGGTGAGGATGGAAACAGCACAGGGAACTGGGTGTATTCAGCTGTTTTGTTGAGGATAACACAGCGACTGTGCAAAAAAGCATGGGGGCTGCCAATCAATATGGGGACATGCACAATTACAGGGTATGGAAGGGTCTGAAGGTATCAGAAAAAGTCTTCTGAGAAGAGTGGACTGAGTTGGTGCCATCCCCACCTCTTAGGGATGAAGGCTCTAGACTAATTAACAGGAGGTGGAAATGCCACAAGGAATGATTATCAGCTAAGTAGGAGACCCTGCCACTGGCTGGTGGGAGGGAGTTGGGAAGTGAGGAAGGAGCCAAGATACGGAGGCAAGTCTCTAGAGGGGGAAGCTGGATAGGAGTTCTTCGGGTGACAGAGTTCCAGGTAAGATCCTACTTGAGTGCAAGGGTCTCTTTCCAGGCCTGGGGACTCTCCTTACTATGTCAGGAACAGCTCACCTGGGGCCTCTTTTCTCCATTTTTCTGGCCAGCTTCCTCGTATTTGGCTCCAACCAGACTTTACCTCCCTGTAGTAATGGTTGCTATGGAGCCAAGGCTAGCTTTGAATACAAGTGCTTTGGAGGCCTGGAGCCCAGAGACTGTCTCCCTGTGTCTTGGTCCCTTCCTGAGAGAGAGTCTATAGTTGGTGCTGCTTGGGCAGGTGTGTGCATCCCTAGACCAGCTGGAAGTAGGCAGGGGGTGGGTCACCTGGCACAGTCATGGACCACACAGACCCTAGGGGATCTGTAACACTTGGACCTTGTCCGTTGGGTGAGATCTGTTATAGGCCTGAACTCCACTCAAGCATAGCTTCTAGTCGGCTCATATATAAAATGGGGCCAAGAGGCAAGGAAGAAAAAACAGTCATTTTGAGACCATAGATATTTGTCAAAGGAGAATTAGTGCATCTGTCTGCAAAATCATGCTTTTGGCAACATCTTCCTCCTTCTCTCCCCTCGCAGGCTGCTGCTTTAGGCAGTTGCTGGAAGGCAGAGAGGGGAGGGCATAATTTGTACTTAAATCCATCCTTCCCTCCCTCCCTGAATTCATTAATCATTTCAGTAATGGGTGGGTGGCATGGGGACCATCCTCCATGCAGAGGAAGGAGACGTTCAAGTACAGTTTTGATCTTCTGGTTGCTAGATTTTTCCATGACCAAAATCCATGGCAAAACTGCAATAAAGGGAAATACTGAGAAGTGTTTGTCTTGTCCGTGTGAGTGAACTATTTACAGAATCTCTTACATGGGTGTGAGTAACTTGTGGCTAGTGCAGGAGGGTAGACAGCTTCTTCTCCCTCCCTCTTCCTGCCTTTCTTCCTCTGGCTCTTTTGAACTCTGTCTATATCTCTGTCTCCTTTGCTTGTGCACGAGTGCACACACACCTTTCTCTATGCCCATGAGGTTTAAGAGATGACTCCAGGTCAAACCCCCCCGACTTGCAGTTAACAACAATTTGGAGCTTGAGGCCCCGGCTGCCACTTTTGAGGTGGGGCAACTCCCCAGGGTTGGATGGCGACGGACTGTAACTATGTGCTCATGGCCCCAACGTCCTGTGCCTCACAGGGAAGTGGGTAAAGGCGTCAGGAGGAAAACGCAACAGCACAGTGAAGATTCATCCCTTCCCATCTGGGTCTAAACCCTGGCTCTGCCACACCCCTACTCAGGTACTCCGGACAGGTCCTCAGCCTTGTTGTGCTTCTCTGCCTGTAACACAGGGCTGGGATTGAGAGCTGCTTCTAATAACCTTGTGAGGGTTAAAGAACAAGGTACAGAAAGACCACTAGGCACATAGCAGTGCGGGTCCTCTGGAACAGTAGCTGTTGCTGGGGTTGGGAGGTGGGGATGAGGCAATGGGAAGTCAACCTGGACCAGTCCCAGGGGCAGCTGGGTGTGGCCCTTGGGCTAGGGTGAAGTCTCCACCCTCAGAGAAGAATCTAGAGCCAGTGCTGCCTAATAGAGATGTCAGGAGAGCCACACATGTAATTTAAAATTTTCTAGTAGCCACATTAAAAAGTAAAAAGAAACAGATGAAATTAATTGTAATAATATATTTTATTTTAAATATTCATAATATATTTATATATTTGAATACAACACACTTTAATATACTATTAAATATTATCATTTTAACATGTAATCAGTATACAGATATTAATGAGGTATTAATATTAATGAGACATTTTACAATCATTTTATTTCTTTTCACTAGTGTTTTCAAAATCCAGGAGGTAATATAAACTTATAGCACATTTCAGCTCACACTATTCCTAGGTGGCTGCTGTATTGGGCTGGACAGGTCTAGACCCCACCCCCAAAGTCCCTGCCAGAAGAGGGGTTGGAAAGAGATGGAGAGAAAGCAAGTACAATGACTAAAAGGGGTGAGGGACCAGGGGTCATGCTAAACTGGGCTGTTCCAAATTGGAATTTTGTCTTCAACATGAATTCCTCCAACTGTCTTTGTTTCTGTTTCTGCCAGGACTACAAATGTGAGAATTCAGCCCTCCTCTCCGGTGCCAGGGGCAGTCCACAAGACTCAGTAAGTAGAAGCACTTTGCTGAATGGATTAGATTTAGAAACCGCTTTTGCATCCTTTTCGGCCTCCTTGCTCTCCATCATCAATCACCAGGGCTGGTTTTTACCTGAAACTGATCTTGCTGGAGAAGTAACTGGGTTTGAGGGGAATAAATGTTCCCCGGCACTCACAGAATTTCTATTAGGAATCATCTGGGACCAGAGCCTCAGTCTGTGTTACATTATATGAAAGATGAATTCTCCCCTCAGAGAAGAGCCAGGCCCACTTGGGGGACAGGTCTCGGACAACAGCGACTGGTAGAGGGGCCATGGGCTGGTCCTTTTGCTTCTTGATGTGGAGACAGATCCTAGAATAGTGGTAAATGGAAGGACTGCCCCCATGGTAAAGACAGGAATGCTTATGAGTGCCTTGAAGCCCCATGTCATGGTACAGGATTTGGGTCAATAGGGCACAGGACTGTGGATGGTGTTAGATGTGGATTCCTGTGCCCCCTCCACATGTCATCCGGGCATACCAGGTCAGGGACACTTGAAGTTCCAAAAACACTCCTGCTCATCCTCTCTGGGATGTAAGAACTGTGTGGTGTGGTTTGAAAGTGTGTTACGTTTGTTTGTCACTGGTGACCATGAGATGATTTCAAGGGGCACATAGACCTTTGTTGTTGTTGCTTTGTATTAGTCATGATGTGTTGAGTTTCATGATTATCTTCATGGCAAGCGATGCTGGCCTTCCATTTATGGTGGTGATGTGAAATTTCTTTTGAAAATATTTTTTAAAGACATGAGTTGACTTAGAAAATAGTTGGGGCACCTGGGTGGCTTAGTTGGTTAAGCGTCCGACTTTCGCNCACGTCTTAGCTTCTCTCTGCTCCCCCAAAATGACTTTTGAGGCTGGGCTTTTATAATAAACTCATTACTGGATCACTTGAAAGAAGTGTTCATCTGTGATGCCCAGTGGAGGAGGAAGAAAAGGAAAGATGTTGAGAAGAGACAACCACACTGCTGGCTTCCCTGCCCACTTTGCATTTGACCAGATGTTTCACCTCTGTGCTGTGTATCCAGTCTCCTCTATGACCCCGTCAGGTAAGTGCTCTTTCTGTCTTCATTTTGTGGATGAGGAAACCAAAACTCAAGTGAAGTAGAGAATTGCCCAAGGTCACACAGCCTGGATTCCTTCTCTGTTCCACTGTGTCAGTGTCCCTAACTCCGCATCAAGTCTGTGCAGTAGTCTCCCCATTGTGTAGATGGAGAAATGATTCATAGATCATAAGAAATGTATTTTATCTCTTGACACAGAGAAAAGTACCCTGGACCTTCGTGGTTTAAAAGGACAAACATTATCTCACAGTTTCTGGGGTCAGGAATCTGGGAGTGGCTTAGGTGGGTGGTTCTGGCTCAGATAAAGAACTGGCATCAACAGCATCCTCAGGCTTGAGTGGGGCTGGAGGATCCGTTTTCAGAACAGTGCACTTACGTTGTTGCTGTACGTGGTTTCAGCTCCTCCTGTGGTGACTCTCCACAGAGCTGCTGGAGTGTCCACGTGGCATGGCTTGAGGAGGAAGAGAGAGCAAGGCAGAATCCATGACACCTTCTAATGACCTGTCCTCAGAGGTCACATGCTGTCACCTCTGCTGTATTCTGTTCGTCATGCAAACCATCCGTGCTGAAACTGTTGTAGGGGCTACACACGAATGTAGGTACCCAGAGGAGGGATCATTGGCCATTTTGGAGGCTGACTACCACAATTATCACCACCTTAGAAATAACTATGTGTTGTAGTTGCACACAGGATTCTTGTAACCTCACACCAAGTCTGTGAAAAGAAAACATAAATAAACCAAACCCATCTTGCAGGTGAGAAAATGAAGCCTGGAACAGGGAAGTGACTCACCAGTCTTGAAGCTGGTTATGCTGCGCAGGGACTTTTAAAGAGATGGAAACATGGGGAGAAAACCCCCCCATTTGAATGCTCATTACCCACAATAGGACCAAAGGTGGCTGAGATCCCTCCATTTGCCAGGATCTTAGAGGGGCACCCCTTAGATTTTCAGCTTTGTTGGATTGGGTTAGCTATTCCCTGGCCCCGAACCCCACCTCCTTAAGGCTGATGGGTTCTCTCCCCCGGAAGTGAAGATGCTATCCCGTTTGTTTCTTCACTGGAAGCTGAGGAATTTTAGAGGTTTGCTCAGGTCACCAACTGTAACCCACCCCCTCTTCCCTACCTCTGACCTTCATAGTGCTGCCAGTCTGGGTCCTTCTGGTTGGAATTCATGGATCAGCCTCCCAGCCTCATGTGTCATAGGTAGAAGCAATCATTTTTGTGACTTTGGTTCATGACAACATGTGGTGACCAGTGATTCCATCTCATGTGTTTCAAAGCATAAAGCACATTGAGTCTTTGATGTAGTAATCACACTTCTAGGAATTTATACCTTGGAGGTGAATGTATGAGTGTAAGAAGCTGTGTTTATATATTTGTTGAGGAATGATTGTATTAGCAAATAATAATAATAATAATACAGACTCAATATCCATCAATAAGGAATTGTTTAAGTAAATTACATGCATCCATAAAGTCCGATCCAAGCTGCTGCTAGAATTTTGTAGTGAGGATTTATGTTTATGGGCTTGGAAAGATGCTCATGACATACTGTTGAGTGAGAAATACAGCATATATCATATGATTCCAATTATATGCAATTATATTCATATATCTCCCTTTCTCTGAATGCAGAGAGAGGTGTCAGAAAGGCAGATGGGGAATTAACTAAATTGGTGGCTTTGCATTTTTCTTTGAACTCTTTGAGTTTTATTTATTTATTTTTTACAGTGAGTGGTTATTTTCCTTGATAGTAGTAGTAGTAATAATAATATTGGTAGTGACTATTTATAAAATTAAGCAGTGAGTCTTGGGCTGTTAAGTGAGGTGCTCAGGGCAGCAGATGGGATTTTATTAAAGTTTTATGCTTAGTTGTCATAGAAATGCTGCAGTTTCCTTGGAAGAGTGAAAATGAGGTTCACAAGACTGAACCAAGGCCTGGAGACAGACTTTCTTGTCCTTAGCTGCCCCAGGGGCCAGAAAGCCTCAGGCTTTGGCATCTTGCCACCATTTCTACTCACTGCCCTGCCCTGTGTTGCTACACAGCTCCCCCAGTTCTGACCTCCAGCTTTCCAGTTGGGAAAGGCTCCCAGAAAGAGCCTTTCTTGGATACAGCAGACGTGACTCACTTGTACCCAGAATCCAGGACATAATAATACTGATAGCATTATTGGGCACCTATGAGGTGCCTGGCATTATGCTGAGTATTTCAAATGCATTATCTCATTTATTCCTGGGACAGCCCACCAAAGGAAGAACTGCCCCAGCCCCATTTCCACAGGTGAAGAATAAGCTCAGAGGTGTGTATCTTGCTCAGAGTCTCATAGCTAATGGGTGGTGTATCTGGAACTCAATCTGGATTTGACTGTTTCCTGAGCTGAGGTGCACTGAGGCCACCTGGTTCTGTTTAATGATGCAAGGAACATTTATTTTTATTTTTATTTTATTTAATTAATTAATTAATTTACTTACTTATTTACTTATTTATTTATTAATAGTTTATTGTCAGGTTGGTTTCCATATAACACCCAGTGCTCATCCCCACAAGTGCCCTCCTCCATGCCCATTTCCCCCCCCCCCCCCATTCACNTATGTAGAGCATTATTCCAAGGAACATTTCTGGGAACATCTTAGATATGGGGATGATTCTGGAGTCAGCAAGTAAGGTGAAAATCATACCTCATTGAAGTTACCTGTTAAAGGTAAGTGGAGGCTGCCAGGTGGGTGGCCTTTCTACCTCTTGATACATCTAAGACAGGCATGCTTTCTTTGAATAGTAGAACAAATTAAGGTCTTTGCTTAGATATCAGATGACATGGTTGTTTTGAGGTGACATGGTGGGGCCCTAACATACATCTGTCTATAAATATTGGGGTCATTTGTAGTCAAATGGTCACACAATGGGAGGCACTTGGAAAATGAGGCTGAGTGAGAAACTTGCAGATTTACACTCCATTTTGGGGTTCATTCTGGGGTGAATGTGTCCTAAAATGGATGGAGGTGACCCTGCCCCAGCATGAAGAACACTACTGTTCTCTTTTATCTTTCTTGATTATATTGGAGCCCGAGTACAGCTAAGTGTCAGGGCCCAAATTTCTACTTTGGTCTTCATTCCAGAGCTGTATTTAATAACCTCTGTACTCCTCTGTAGCAGATATATATTCATTTTCTTTTGCTACACAAAAAATTGCCAGAAACTTACCTTAAAGTAGCACTTGTTTATTCTCTCAGTTAACACATGTTTAAGGGTCCATGGGCATGCATGGTTGGATCCTCTGCTCACAATCTCACAAGTCTGCATTCAGGGTGTTAGCTGGGGCTGCAGTCTTATCTGGAGCTTGGGTCCTCCTCTGGATTCAACTGGTTGTTGGAAGAATTCACTTCCTTGCAGTTGTAGGATGGAGGACGTCTGCTCATAGAAGCTGCATACAGTTCCCTGCCACAGAGCCCTCTCCATAGGCAGTTTACATGATGGCAGCCTACTTTCTCAAGGCCAGCAGGAGGGTCTCTCCCAAGCATGCTAACAAGATGGAGTCCTACATTTATATGTCCTCATAGAATCACACATGAGGCATTCCGTCACATTTTATATCAGTTAAAAGCAAGTCACAGGTACTGCCCCCACTCTAATGGGGGGGGTGATCCATGACATAAACCTGGTCTGTGCACCCCAGACACTTGCTTATGAAAGTCTTGAGGCAAATCTCACTTTCTCTTTGTCTCTGGGCCAAGTGCTCTGCTCCAGCATCTTTCCGTTCCGCACCGTCCTCTTCCTCCCCCAGAAGAGGGCTCATAGCTCCCCTGGGTACCAGTTCCGCCCATTAGTGCTGGACTCTCCAGCCTTCCTGACCTCCAGCCTCTGGGGTCTTCTTTCCCATGTGTATTCTGTTAGACACTCCCTGCTGCAGCCACCACAGTCAATGAATATTTAATGGAATGCTGCCACCTTTTGGAATTTAGCAAAAGTGATCAGTATTGTTTAGAGGGATGGATGTGAAGCTCTTGGAAGAAAACAGTCTTGCTCCTTTGTACACTCCTCCCCCCTTCTCTTCCTCCCTCCCTTCCTCTCTCCCCCAGCCTGTATTTCCACTGAGGACTGACTAAGGTTTGATGCAAGACTCCAGAGGAAAAAAATAAAAGGAGGCAGTTTCTTCTTGAGGCAGGTTTGTTTGTCATTTATGCTCTGGTTCATAATCACTGTGAGTGCTGACAGTCCTGTGCCGTTTCACACTCCAAGAGGCAGCAAAATGTATGAGTAGGAGCCTTGGTGCATTAGGCTGGATTTTGTCCCTGGTTCTGCCTCCAGCCCTCCAAGGATTTCAGCTTCCTTATCTACCTTACAAATTTAGGTCTACCAGGCTCTTTCAGCTCGCAACCCCCTGATCACAGGTTGTGATGTCTGTAACCAGGTATGGGAAGAATTTCTAGATGCCAGTCAAATAGGAGTGGTGCTCAGGCCATTTCTGTCCTCAGGAAAGACTGGCACCATTAATTTAGCATTGATTAATAATTAGGGGACAGTGACAGCATAGGTGCCATCCCAATGCTAGGTATCTCATGGAGACATAGTAGCCAACACAGAGCTACCTGCTCCCCTGCATCCCCCACTACTTTCCTTCTTGTGTGTGCAAAGGCATCCCCATTCTCCTGTCCCCCAACATCCTTTGTATTTCCCTAGTTTACTCCCAGCAAAGCTTGTCCATCTGAAGCCAGCAAAGTTTGTCCATTCTCCCCTCGACATATCCTTAGTGGACCCACTGCTGTGGTTCACATTCTTCTTATGGCACATCTAGGTTATATAACCAGCTCTAACCAGTCCTCTACATTGGGCTTTTCCTTCCTCAGTTAGTCAGCCTCATATGTTTAACCATGGCTCTCTCTCTCTCTCTCTCTCTCTCTCTCTCTGCATTATTTTATTTATTTTTAAATTTTTATTTACATTTTTTATTTATTTTTGAGAGACAGAGTGAGACAGATCGTGAACTGAGGAGGGGCAGAGAGAGAAGGAGACACAGAATCTGAAACAGGCTCCAGGCTCTGAGCAAGCATTCAGCACAGAGCCTGATGTGGGGCTTGAACCCATAAACTGTGAGATCATGACCTGAGCTGAAGTTGGGATGCTTAACCGACTGAGCCACTCAAGGCACCCCTGTATTGCATTATTTTAATTCAAAGTACTATCATCTTATAAATATGAACGACATCACTGACCGTTATTGTTTTGGGTTTTTTTTTTTTTTTTTTACAAATAGTTTANTATTTTTGTGAACCATGACTCTCCTTTTGAGGATACTTCATTAGCTCTGTGTGATCTGAGAATAGAGTGCAAACTCCTCTGATTTGAAACATGCCATTTGGACCCCATCCTGCCCCTCCTCCAGACCACTTCCCCCACTCAAGCCTAGCCGTGCAAGTTCCTAACCGTCCATCAAGATCCATCAGAAAAGCCTTGTTAGAAGATTGTTCCCAAGTCCCTCTGTTGCACTGAGTTTTCCCATCCACTGGATACCCTCTTCTCTCCTTTCTTTTTCTTTCCTCACCTCCTTCCTCACTTCTCCTTCTCTTCTATCCCTCCCTTCACTCCTATCACTTAAACTCTGGTGCACTCACTGCTAAGAGTCAGAGGATACAAAGATGAACTAGGCCCAAACCCTGCCCTCAAAGGGGTTGCAGTGATGAGGGAATAAAACAAAGAATGAAGGAAACCCATAACTGAGGCACAGTCTGATTGCTTTTTAGTAGAGGCAGAGTACAGAATTTGGTGGTGGCACAACTACGTGGTCAGAGAAGGCTCCATGGGGGAAGTGACATTTAGAGTTGTGAAGGACAAGCGGGGCGGGGGGGTTCCTCACAGCAGTTGCAGGGGCAGGGGTTTTAGGTAGAAGGACTGCCATGGGCATGGACTCCAGTCTGACTCAGATTCTAGAGGAGGGGATATTAGAGAAACAGACATGGCTTGGTGCTCCATGATGGGCAGGAGTTGAGTTTTTGCTGTGATTGGTGTGGGGCCACAGAAGAGTTTTAAGCTGGTGATTGTCTCTATCCGATTTGCATTTTAGAAAGATCTCTCTGGGACCTGGCTTAGGAGCTGAGTGACTGGAGGAAGCCTTGGTTCCTCTTGGGCATTTTTCACTCCTCTGCCTCACCGGAGCAAGCCTCCGGAGCAGAGGGGTCACCAGCTCAGCGCCCAGGCTTCTAGGCACGCTCTGCTTCTCATCGCTAATAGGCCTTTCTATAGCATCTGCTCGGCAGAAAACCAAGTGTGGGGACGAGATAACAGCATTAAGAGCAGAAGGACAAAGCTGATACTCGGGGCAGTGAGACATGGAGGCTTAAATTCTTTCCCTTCGAAATGTTGCACATGGTTTTGGCCACGTGATTCTGATTAAAGCAAGCCAGGCTTGCCAGCATGAAATGCTAAGTGGTGCCCACGACCTCGGGCACAGCGAGTACAGAGGTCCGCTGCTCTGATGAGCATCCCTGCCATTCCTCCCCACCGCTTTCTGCAAGATAAAAGAAGGAAGTCTATTTAGTGATTTTTCCAAATCCCCGAGAATGGCTGTGCCCCTTGTAGACATAGTGATACTGACAAGTTTCCAATCTTGGCCTCCAACTTCAAGTTGGGAATGGGGGTCTGGTCTTCTCCCTACCTCCTGAGGGAGTGTCCAAAATACAGTGGGCACTTAAATGCTTGTTAACAAAATTAATGAGTGAGTGGAAGAATCAGTCTTAATTGATTTGGAGCACCCCAAAAGGCTTCTTCATGTCTCTTCCAAAGTCAGTACTACCTCTCCCCAACTACCCTCTTCACTTGTATCATGAAAGATCGATTTTATTTGTTCATGAGCTTCACCTAAGCCCAACAGTACATGTGCATCAGCCTCTTTTGCTTCAGCACCATCCCCAGGACATCCAGCTATGTTCTCGCATGTATCAGTGGCTTCTCCTCTTCAAAATGTTGAATTTTATTTCGTTGTTTTATTGTGCCATCATCATTCTCTGGAATTACTGATGAGTATTTGGATTGTTTTCATTTTGGGGGTATATGCACTTGTGTACTCATTTTTTGGTGGGCAAATGCACCTATTTCTCTTGGGAATATGTCAAGGATATATTTGGTCACATAATGGATACATGTTTAGTTTTTTTTTTTTTAAATATTTTTATTTATTTCTAGGAGAGAGAGAGAGAGACAGCGTGAGCAGGGGAGGGTCAGAGAGAGAGGGAGATACAGACTCTGAAACAGGCTCCAGGCTCCGAGCCGGCAGTCAGCACAGAGCCCGATGCGGGGCTCGAACCCACGAACCGCGAGATCATGACCTAAGCGAAAGTCGGACGCTTAACCGACTAAGCCACCCAGGCGCCCAATACATGTTTAGTTTTAATAGATGCTGCCTCCAGCCTCCACATTTTCCACCGTAGTCATACAAGTTACCACTCCCACAGTCGATGAATATGAATCTTCCTTGTGTGCTTAGCCCTTTAAATGCGTATGTCATGAATTATCACAATGTCTCAGTTGTGCAGCTTTTACCACCCTCAATTCAGAGAGGCACACCACGGCTCTGCTAACATGGCAAAGGCCATAGGTAGTCAGTGATGGTGAGGGCCTGATGCAAGGATGTTTCCAGAATGGCAGCAGGTCTTAAATACAGTGTATCGTGGATCCTGGGCCAACAGATCTGCCACGGAGATGCCAGAGGGGAGTGTGGTGGAGTGGTTATGTGCACAGGTTTGTGAACCAGACTGGACACTGAGCCCCAGCTTTTCCACTTCCTTCGTGTGTAAGCCCAGGCAAGCATTTAGACCTCTTGGTGTCACAATTTTCGCATTTGTAAAATGGAGTTGATGAATCAGGTTGTCATGAGGATTAAATGAATTAACGTAGGTAGAGCCTTAGGGATGTGCACTAAGGAAAGGCTAGCTCAGTATTTCAGCTCTGCCCAGTTTGAATGCTGGACTTAGCTCCTTGGGGAAGAGGGCTGCCTTTCAGCCAGCTCTAAGAGTTTTCAGATAGGCTACATGATTCTCCCCCCTTCCCCTATCCTCACAAGGGAGCTGGCTCTCCTGATGAAATCTGGAATCTAATTTTGAGCCCTGAGCATTGGTTTCACAAAGCCTGCTGGGGTGCAGCCTGACTGGTCCCTTCTGAAATGAGTCTGTGCTCTTTACTGCCCCTAATAAGAAATGTGGTCTGTTTGCTCAGGGTTTTACCCTTTATAGAAATGGTCAGATTCCTTTCTTCTCCGCATCTCCATTCCGTAAATCCATGCCAAATATTGATGTTTGATAACTACAAATATCACACATAGCTTTTAATCAAGAGAGACGGAGGGAAGATAAGGGGAGTAAATACATCTCTGTAAGGTAGTTCAATATTCTTAGTAATGATTTTGCTAAGAAACAAAATAAGTGGAAGGAAGCGGGGAGGGCTCTGTGATATGTGTCAAGATGGGCTGGGCCACCTGGAACGTGCTGAACCATGCCTGGGCCCGTGCTCCCAGCCCGTGGCCTGGATTTAAGTTAGATGTTCATTACCCGCATCGGTAGATGCTATCTCATTTTACAGAAAGGAGAGAGGTATTTTAAATGTGAATTTCCAATATGCCATCAGTCTATTCCATTACTGGCAAAATACATTGAGCCAAATTCTGTCCTCTGTTGGTGCTTGTCTGAGATGGGAATAGAATGTGAATGCCTGCCATCCCCCACGCCAGAGAGAAGTCAGCCCTCTGGAGACTAAGTGGAGGTCAGCGCCAGGCTTTTGTCCACCAAGGTTCCATTCCCCTCATGTGGGGAAAAAGGGCAATAGTGTGATCCTGGAAGGCTATTAGGTGTTAAGCATTGAGAGATATTTGGCCAGTGCTCTAAATCCAAAGCCCATCCACAAGGTGGCCTGCCATCAGCTCCCTGGAACCCCAGCACTCTCTCAGTGTGTTACAGGAGCACAGGACCTTCTAGGTGAGTGAGTGAATTGGTGTGCCTGTCTCTCCACCAACATCATTGTTGCTGTTTTGTTTGGCTTTTTTCACCCTTCAGTAGCCTTTTACTTTGTATTTTAATGTTCTCAACCTTTTCTAATTGATAAAAATTATCAATCTCAGAAACCAGTGTCAACAAAAACTAGTGATCACTCATCTACCCATCCATCAGTCTATCTATATACTCATTTATCCATCCAATATTGGGCACCCACCATGTACCAGGCCCTGTGTAGCTGCTGAAGTTGTAGTGATAAGCCAAGGCACACCTGGCTCATCCTCCTAGAGCCTACAGTCCAGTGGGGAGGCAGATTAAGCATACTAGAGGATAATTCTATCTAGACGATATCTATAAACAGAGATAAGTGCTCCATAATGAGGAACATGGCTCTGGGACGGCCTATTACAAGGAAACCTGGCCTAGATGGTGGGTAGGTCTGAGGTTTTCTCAAGAGGAATCACATAAGCTGAGGTCTTAGGGCAAGTGCTTAGGAGTAGAGGCTTCTAGACAGAGGGGCAGTGTGTGCAAATGTCCTATGGCCAGATTATTTCCAGCTACTCTTAGAGGTCAGCTAGAGTGGGTGACCTTCTCTGGAAGGATGAGGGGTGGGTGTATATTCTCGATGAGGCCAAAAGGGTTCACAGGACAGGTGGCAGCCCACATTGGAGTCCCAGGCTATGGGAAGGACATTGGTCTTTATCCCAAAGCAATGGAAGATATTCAGAGGTTTTCAGGAGGTGATCTGATTTGCATTTTGTGAAGATTTCTCTGGTTCTTTTGAGGGTCCTTGGCTGGAGTAGGGGAAGAATTTCAGAGGCCATGAGATGGAAAAAAGCTGGTGGCAAGGCAGTGGTCAATCTCCTTCAGGCTTGAGCAGGATATACACCTGCTGTCCAGGTGGACTTCCTTTAAAAGTCTCAGAACACCCACAGGTTCATAGTACATTTGCACTTGCACAGTTGAAGTTGGGTTCCCCAACATAAGTCTTCCAGGTTCTTGGCAGAGAGAGCATAAATAGACATGTTTCTGTGTAAGAGCTGCAGCCTTACCCCACACCACACCCCAGGCATACAGAAATCATCTACTTGCTTTCATATCTGTTCAGCATGATGATGGTACCGGGTCACAGCCCAGGACAGGGATCTCAGAGGCTGAGGTTATGTTGTCTAAAACTAGTGAGGGGGAGAGATTGGGGAAGGATGGAGGTGTAAAAATGAGGAGGTTTTCATTCTTAGATGTCTGCAAGCTGATAGTGACACCAGAATGTCATATCCAGGTCATGGGACTAGTTTGGACTGTCATTTTGTGCGAGGAAGCCCTCTGGTGCTTGGACCATAGTGAGGCAGTGTTTATGAGTCCTGAGATCCAGGAGGGCAATTGGGAGAGTACTTGACACCCGGGTGCTTCTTTGCATGTCTCCAAGTTAGAATTCTGGCCTTATCCTTATTTTACTCCCCAAATAAAAGTAGGTGATTTTTTTCCCCCAGCTAACGTCAGACAAGTGGATTCATGGATGGGACATCTGAAATCTTTCTTTCAATTCCTTTGCCTCCCATCTCCCCCTGCAGGGTTCCAGCCTCCTATCAGCTCCCAAGAGTTACACCTTCAAGGGGACTGTGAGAGGGAGTGTCAAATCCTGTAGGAGTCCTGAGAAGAAAGTCCAGCCTTTTTCTCACTAAGATCAGCCACCCCTTTTGGAAAATTTTTGTATATTCTCACTCCTACCAGTCTCTTTTCTGTCTTAACAAAGGTTCTCTCTTGGGTTGGGAATTGGGGGTCCACTGGGGGGTCCTGTTCTATTACATGCAGCCTGGGACTTAGAGTTTGTTTTCAGTGACTGGGACTCCAGACATTTTTAAACCAGGAGAAGAAAACAAATTTGGGCAGGGGTTAAAAACAAACTTCATCTCCCTCCAGGTCCCCCTTGGGGACTGTGCAGAGGGCTCTGGACAGGTGGGGGGAATTTTCAACGCAACTTTCATCTTTCTGGTTTTCCTGCCTGAGTCCACAGGGATTTCATAAACATTATGTTGCTCAATTTCGGTTCAATGGCACGGAGTCGTTCCAGTGTGTTCTAATTACTCAGACATAAATGATTTCTGGTGCACTTTAAATGATTTCGGATGCACTTTTGTCTATCAGGCTGCTGATTTATAACTCCCTGGGACTTTGATGTTGTGCTTCATTGATTTCTTTTAAGGCTCTTCAGAGGTATATTTATTATAGGCGATACATTTCCCTGTTCGTTTCCTCCATAATTCTGAAACACTCTCATTTTCCACTTGTCAACACTCCATCCCTACCCCCTGCACTTATGCTGTCCCAATAACAAGAAGGCACATTTATTGAGTGCTTGCTGAATGCAGAACCAGGTACTAGATGTTATTAGGTTAGTGGAGATACACAAATTGAACGAACACACACACACACACACACACACACACACTTCTTCCAATGGCATCCTTGTCATTTAGACAAAGGGACAACATACACAGAGACTCAGTGATGTGAAAGGAGAGAAAGAACACAGGGAGGGCCCTGGGGTTAGTCCATGATCTGCGAAGGATACTTGCCAGAGAAGAAGGATGCAAGGTGTGTAGGGTCAAGACTTTGTGTCGAGATCCCTGCAGTGAAGATCCAAGAGAGTGGTGCTTTGCCAAGGCAGCTGGCTTCCATCCTGAGGATGTGGTGGGAGTCCCAGCTTGGTCCCATCCTCATGAGTTTCCAGCTTACCACTTAATGTTCTCTTGAGCTTTAGTTTTCTCATCTGTAAAATGGAGCAATCCCATCTTATTGGTTAGGCACTATGGATTATGCACTTCGTATGTGCTAGATGGATCCATGTTGTGTGGGACCTGAAGCTTTATCAATTTTGGTGGCGGTCTTTTAGAAAACCTCTGTTTCTGAATGCCTGGCTGGGTCTCTGCCCCACAGTGAAGCCCACTAGAGTTAGTGCTGGGGTCTACAATGCTTTCTTTCTTTAAAGTTTATTTATTTATTTTGAGAGAGAGAGGGAGGGAGGGAGTAAGTGAGGAGTGGGCAGAAAGAGAGAGAGAATCCCAAGCAGGCTCTGAGCTGTCAGTGCAGAACCTGACTCGGGTCTCAATCTCAGGAACTGTGAAATCAAGACCTGAACAGAAATCAAGAGTCAGATGCTTAACTGACCAAGCCACCCAGGTGCCCCAGTGTTTTTTAAGCCCTGGACTTGTTTTCTTCACACACTATTTGCTGCATGGACATCCAGTGTGTAAAACAGATAATAGTGGAGCTTCTGTGATTGGGAACCTTTTCTTCCTCCCTGAGACTGGACTCTCAGGTGTCTTCAGAGAAAGTGTTCTGTAACCGCTTTGGAGGTGGAGTCAGGATCTAAACTCAGGCCCACTCTGGGCAGTGTCTTTGTGTCTTTGGGATTGTCTGAAACGCAAGCCCCTTGTTAGGAGGAACAGCGCAGACTCACCTCATTCGCAGTTCTTGTCACCACAGGCTTATCTGAGGTCTCCCAGGCCGGCTTCAGGCTTCTTCAGTGACAGGACCGTTCCCTTTCCTGATGTGCCAGCCTCAGGTTCCTGCCGCTGAGAACCTGGGGAAAGGACAATGAGGAGTATGCGCCACCTAGTGACCATTTGCTGGAGCTGCCACTCTGAACATGGCCTCCGGGAAGAATCTTTATCTCTGGACAAGGATGAGTCTGCAAAGGATGGGGATGCAGGTCAGCAAAGGTCCTGATCCTGGGTTTTGAGAGACCGTGGCTCAGATATACAACTTGGTGCATTAGAACAGGAGTGACTCATGTCAGACTGTGCTTGATTCTTCCGTGGAGACTGCCACTGTGAATATGAGCTACCAGAGAAGTGACTGCCTTCCTTCCTTTACTCCCCTTCACCATCATTGTCCTCCCTCCCCCCTGTTTCTACTTCTTCTGTCCCTCTATCCCTCCTCTTCTTCCCTTTTCTCCCCCTAAATCCTCCTTTCTGGTGTTCTCCTCTCCATTACCCTGATTCTCCATTCTCCCCTCCCCACCTTGCCTCTTCTCTTCCTTCTCCCTCACCCCACCCTCACTCCCCCCTTCTCCTTGTCTTTTTGCTTTCAAACCTTCCCACTCTCTCCCTCCCTTCTTCCATACCCTCCTCGTTCTTCTCCTTACTTTGGTTCAGCCAGCCTTCCTTTAACTAAATAAATATTTTTGGTAGTTCTGTTATTTGGTCCAGGTAGGATGTGGGGCAGTTGCTGAGTTAGCTAGAGCTAGGCCGTGAGTCCCAGCTGCAGATGGTGAGGGGTTGAGCTCACCTGCCTGCTTTTCTTTCTTATTTCCTCCTTGCGTTTGTGCATTCATTCACTTATTCATGAGTGCATGCATAGATTCAATAAATACAGTTTAAGGCCAACTATGTGTCAAGCATTGACACAGAGCTCACTCTGTCTTTAACCCCTGGACATGTAGCACACACTGTTTCTCTCTATTGTCTGCCTAGAAAGTTCCTACTCACTTTCAGGACCCAGACAAACATTGCCCTGCAGACTAACCTGTGAGGCTTACTCCTCCTACTCATTAGACCTGGGATCTTTCAGAGAGTTATTCTTTCAGTCTCTTTACAGCCCAGCTCACTGGTGCCCAGCAATCAAAGCCAGCCTTACACGGAGTCAAAACTCCTGAAGCTGGCGATGTTCTTCCTGGGACTCTTTGTTTTTTCAGTGATTATACCTATTTCTCTCCCTGAGTCTATCCTGTACACATAGCATCCTTAGACATCCAGAAATCATAGCATTGACAACATGCAAAAGGCAGATGAAAATGTCTTCTCTATTCTTGAAAGATTATTTCAGTGAAAATGATGGCTTTCTCTTGCATGTCTTAGTTCTGCTGGGTTTTGCTTTGTTTCTCTTCCTCTATATTCCCAAGTTAATGCTGGGAATGGGAAGGTAGGTTTGCAGTGGTGTTTGTTTTCACAGACTACAGGTCAGCTAGCCCCTTATAAAATGAGAGAGGAAGGATAATGGGAATGCCTGTATGTCAGCTGGTAACATCTCACAGGGTTGTCTGTGGCATCATGGAAGATACCACTCTTACCTGGGGATATCTTCCAAAGTATTAGGGCCTAAGCTCTGGTATGTAGTAGGTAGTCAACAAAGGGTTGGCAATTTTTTATAAAATCAAGATTTAACTTACATGCTATAAAGTACGAATCTTAAGTGTACAGCTCCATGAAGTTTTACATATGAATACTTCTGGAGTGCCACCACCCAGATCAAGAAACAAAACATTTTCAAGCACCTCAGAGTTTCTCCTGTACTCCTTCCAGTCAGAACCACCCCTACCCAGAGCCTCCACTACTCCACTCACTTCCTCTTTAGATCAGTTTTGTCTACATTGGAATTTGATAAAAATGGAATCTTGACTTACTTCACGCAACATCATGCATTGAATATCACGGAGCATCATCCATGTTGCAAATAGTTGACAGATTTGAACTTGCTTGTTGAAGGAGTCTTCTACATGTTGGCCTTCTCCTATGGGTTGAGTTGAAGCCTGCTCAGGAGGGTGAATCAGGATAGTTTCTTTTTGAGAGCTTGTTTCTTCTTACCTTTAATGTAGATTTTGTTGAGCCCCAGCACTTGCGTGTGTTGGATCCAGCACCCAGTCTCCCATTGCTGCAAGGAAGATCGTGGGCCCTAAGAACCCAGTATGGGTCATTGGGTCACTGATGGACCCTAGCTCCTCCATTTACTTGCTCCACATGGTTTCAGAGAGCTTGGGCTATTGAGAAGGCATCTAGCTGTCACTCATGTACAGAACATGATGTCTAATGTATTTGCATTCACTGTACTTTGTACCTGATTTGCAGCAGTGCAGGGGCCTCATGAGAAAATTGACTGCTTGATGAGCCATCCCAAGGGGTCACCTGTGAGGCCTTAGCCCTGAGGCTGTGTTCATTTATGGAGAATACCATTAGACCCACTGAGGAGTCTGGGGGATGCCCAGTGACATGCCTTCCAGGCTCCTGCTGCAAACACTAGGGTGGGGTTACCGCCCTGGGGACAGATGGCCTAAATTCCTGGACAGGAAGTGCCCACAGAGGGACATGTTCAACATGAGATTAACAGGCTTTGGAGGGGAGGCTTGAGGACCTGGGGCTTGGACTAGATTGCTTTGCGAAGCAAGCTCTTGATTTCATGACCCCATCTCTTGCCCCAACCCAGGGACTTCACTCACAATCCAGGTTGTTAACACGGAGAGATCTTATCCTGTTAGCCTTTCACTTGAAAGAAATTGGATTGAAAATCTCGCCAGACTGACTCCGGACAGAGCTATTCCATCAGCTGTGAATGTTGCTTTCCTTCACACACCAGTAGCAAGTGACAGAAGGGGGGCATCTGTCTCTGCCTGGCTGCTGTCAGAAACTCGTGGAGAGGGGTCTCTATTGGGAACTTGCTGCCTTGACACAGGACGAGACGTGAGAAAGTCACTTCTGCTCTCTGTACCTGGGGTCACCTCCATTACATGTGCTTCTCCCTTAACAGAGTCTCATGGAGACAGTTACACCTGAGCAAGTCACCTGGGGATATGGGGACTCAAACCCTTCTCCAGGTACCCTGGGAGGCTTCAGGGAGGGTGTGCTTCCTCTACGACCCCCATTAATTTTACCATACCCATCCTGCTTTTTATTAAATATCTGCACACTGTGACAGATTCCTGGGGTACATGAAAAAAAAAACTGATTAAACATCCCCAAACACCTGAACTCATGACCTCTTCTGAGTTGGCTCTCACTTTCTCACTGGCCTGGTCTGCTCTCCTGATCAAGCAAAAAGTTGCAATGTTTCAACCAGGAAAATGGTGCTTGAGACCCGACTCTTTGGACGTCACAGACTTGGGAGGAGCAAGTTGGATTTTATCCACATGGTGGCCTGACAGTGTTTTGGTTTGGCTGCCGTGTTCCAGCATTCCACAGAGCACCTACGGTTTCTAAGCAGTTGCTGTAGTCCAGGCCGGGGGCCAGGTGCTTTGTGTTCATTTTTGTTTGCTCACATAATTCTTGCATTATCACCATTCTGTGGATGAGAAGACTGAGCCCTGGAAGGATCTGAGATGCCCAATGTGAATTCACGTCTGCCTAATTTCTAAATTGGCTCCCTTACCCACCTCACTGCCTGCCTCCTTGGATGTAATAGCTTACATATACTGAGAGCTTTTCTTTTCCAAATGCTCTCTTTGTTTTCTCAGGATGCCGTAACGAAGTACCCCAAACTGGGTAGCTAAAAAACAGAACTGTATTTTCTCACAGCTTTGGAGGGTAGAATCTGAGATGAAGGTATTGGTGGGCCTGGACTCTTCTGAGGCCTCTCTCCTCAGCTTGCAGACGGCCGTCTTCCCCTACATCTTCACATTATCTTCCCTCCATATGTGTCTGTGTCCTAATCATCTCTTCTGACAAGAACACCAGTCATACTGATTAGGCCCACCCTAAAGGCCTCTTTCTAACTTGATTACCTCTTTAAGGACACTATCTCTAAATACAGTCCTAGTCTGAGGGCCTGGGGGGTTAGAACTTCAACATGTGACTTTTAGAGGGAAATGAAATTCAACCCATAACAAGTGCTTTGCGTTTAATTCATTTAATCTTGAAAACATATTGTGGATTGGAGATCGTGTCAATCACACTGAATTGATGAGGAAATAGAGGCACAGAGTAGAATACAGACTTGAGCTGGGCTCAGTGTATGTTTCCCTACACCAGTGTTATGTATGAAGATTCTTATACCCCATATCAACTCTGTGTGTCAAAGAATAATTTAGGAAGGGGATGATCTGGAAAACTCCATGATGGAGAGGATACTCCAAACTAAGGACTTTGTCCAACCCCTGCTGAGAAAGGATTGGGCATTGACTCCAAAGGCTATCATCCAGGAATTGTATTAGGATTTCATACAAACATGTATATATCCAGGTATATATTTATGTATCCAAGGGTTCTTGTTTTTGTGCTTAGGGGTGGGGCACAGAGAGGCACACCATGGAAACTTATCTCAAGACTCAGCAGCTACCAGGAACCCTTGGTCCAGTGTCTGGTGGGAAGGATGGAATTCTTGTAACAATTGAGACTGTGGCCACATGTTGAAGTAGAAATGGCCATGGGGGAAAAATATTACCTGTGTCATCTGAAAATTTTCTGGAAGCACATGGATCTCAGTTTTCCAAATTATCCCTTTATTCCTATAAAGCACATTCCTAAAAAATAAAGCCATATGGAAATTAAGTTTCCCCCAAAGTTCTCTGCAACGTTTTCTGGTTTACAGACTCCTCCTGGCTTTGATGTTTTATCGTGAGAGCTGACTTGAAGTCCTAGGATGGCAGTTCTCCTTCATGGTGTATAAAGGCTTTTGTTTAAAAAAAGAAAACAGCTTTATTGAGATAGAATTCATATGCTATACAACTCATCCACTTAGAGTATACAATTTAGTGGCCGTTCGTTTATTTACAGAGTTCTGTAATCATCACTACAATCAACCTAAGAACATTTTCATCATCACGAAAAAGAAATCCCACACAAAGGCTTTTGAAGACTATTCCTACAGAACCCCATGGAAAGAAAAAACAGAGCAAATTTCCACCCCACTTTAAAGATGGGCAAACAAAGGCTTGGGGAGTTTAAGGATTGGCAAAAGAAGCTTAGGAGACATTTCTTAGTCCTTTTTGCTATTGGAAGTGAGTTCATAAAAACAAGGATTTGGAATCTCTGAGTTCCTCGGGTTGCTTAAGCTCAGGCTTCTGTCTTCACCCCCCGACCTGGAAGACACAAGAACAGTGGCAGAGACTGCCTGTGCAGATAATGGGTTCAGACCTCCAGCTGCTTCCTCAAGGGCTGTCCTTATGCCATCTTGCATATGCTGTAAACAGGCTGGCTTGAACACAGCTGCCAATGCAGGGTGACAGGGCCTGGGGCTTGCCTGGGGGACACTTCAGGGACCTTGTCATTGAGTGCCAGGTAGCACCACAGAGCTCTTACTGTGGGACAGGGAGACAGAGAGAGAGTTGCTTGTTGAATGGCTCTGGGAGAGGAAACTGGGCTTTTGATGACTAGGAGACTGACCAGTAGAGTGATCCACAGCCAAACAGCAAAATGCTCAGGCATCCACAGGTAGTTTGCCCTGATTTGGGTGACTGTGGTGCCAGGGAGCCTGGCACAAGAGAATATTAGCCAGCAGCTATCATGGGCTACTCCAGATTATATGTTAAGTGGGATCCAGGGACACTACATGTAGTACACAGAAGTGTACTAAACCTTAGAAATTTGCATTTAAATCATCCTTTCTTTTCTTACTCAAGTCCTCCCCTTACTATCATTATTAGCTAGTGTCCCCCAGGAGACATTGTCTTGTCAGTATCCCCTTATCTAAAGCAATTCCTGGACACGTGTAGGCTTAGGACATGTATGTGGAATGAATGAAGCAATGCATTTGCTGAGTGATCTCCTGTGTCAGGTGCTACTTACTTGGATCTCCATTGCAGTTATCATATGAGACTGGCCCAGAGAGGTAAAGGAATGGGCCATGTGTCTCACAGCACATCAGTAGTGTGATTGGGATTTGAACTTAAGCACTCTCAAACCTAATGACAGTGCAGTCCTTCTTGGTGTAGATTTACTTTGTAACTTTAGGTGTCCTTCAATATATTCTCTGGGAAAAGAATTATTCGGTTAATAAATCTGCTTTATTTACCATTGGCACAGTTGGCTTTGCTCTCATGGAGTTACACTGTAATGGGAAGAGAAGAAAGAATCTGTAGTTGAGCCAGGATATCTGAGACCTTCTATTAGTCAACTCAGCAGCCATCACAAAGAACAACAGCCTGGGCGACTTAAGCAACAGAAATTTATTCCTCACAATTTTAGGGGCTGGGAGTTTGAAATCAAGATGTTGCAGGGGTAGTTTCTTCTTGCTGTTTCCTCACATGGTTTTCCCTCTATCTGTGTCTGTAACCTAATCTCTTTTTATTAGGACAGCAGTCATATTGGGTTAGAGTTATATCCGCTCATCCTAATGACCTCATTTTACCTTAATTGGCTCTTTAAAGCCCTTATTGCCAAATACAATAATATCTCCAGGTACTGAGAGTTAGGACTTCAACATAGAAATGTGGGGGTTGGGGCACAAGTCAACCTATAACAGACCCTAAACACAAAAGTTCAGGACCTTATAACTTCTCTCCAATTCCAGAGGTCTTCAGCCCCTGTCCCTCTCATGGGAGTCAGACATCAAATGCTAATATGATCTCCCAGATTCATCATTCTAAATAGCATCTAAACTCAGATGCTTAGGTGGAGATGAGTTCCTCTATTTTTTTAATGGTGTATCTTGTGAATTGGACAGAAGTTTCAAACAGAAGTTAAAAAGAAAGCAAAAAACCTCAGATCTCTTGCTTTCTTCAGCTCCCTTCTAAGCAGATTTGAGCAATCATTTTATCTAAAACTTTTTTTTCCATAAGAAAGAATTTTGCTTAATTGGGTCTCATTTCTGTTCTCCCCTTAAAACAACCAAACGTCTACATTTCTGTTGGGATTGAAAGCCCCAATCAGTTCAGATAAATCAGCTTCCTTTTAAATTATGATCTTGGAGGAAATAATGATCTAACTTACTTTTAGTTAATTACTTTTAGGTGAATTAGACATCCAAGCTTTGCAGTTCCTTATTTCCTCAAAAGTATTTAAGCCCTTAAATCTATTTAAACCTTTTCTTTTACTCAAATTAAGATGCTGAAAAATTCTACCATTAGAAATAATTCAGTTTTTTTTTAAGTTCAGCTTTAATTTTAAATAATTCGAGCTGAAAATGATCCTCTCATATCCCATGTAGTGGCACCAAATTAATGTTTTCCCCTTCAAAATTTTCCCATATTATTTGTGTGTCAGATTTAGTAAACAAATAAATTGAACAGAGATTTTATAAATAATGTCATCAGGTGGAATTATAAAACATAAACCAAACTGTGAACCCCACAGATTGGACTTACACCTTTAACCATAGTAATCGTGGTGTGAGTGTGTGTGTATGGTATATCTCTGTGTCTTTGCATCTCTAAGAAAAAAAAAATCAGTGTACAGAAAGTGCTATAGCATTGAACACAAAGAATAGAACTAAAAATAATATTTAAACAAGACATTTTTAAACCTTCAGAAATAAAGAAGCAAGCTCATAAAAATAAATTTATTTAAAAAAATTTTTAATGTTTATTTTTGAGAGGAAGAGAAAGAGTGTGAGCAGGGGAGGGGCAGAGAGAGAGAGAGAGAGAGAAAGAGGGAGAACACAGAATCCAAAGCACCTCCAGGCTCTGAGCTATGAGCACAGAGTCCTGACATGGGGCTCAAATCTACAAGTTGTGAGATTATGACTGAGCTGAAGTCTGATGTTTAACTGACTGAGCCACCCAGGCACTCCATAATATGTACATCTGGAAGGAAATTAATAGTCCACAAAAAAGCACAGAAGTAAAACTTGTGGGAAGTGGCCAAAGCAGTACTTAAGGGCATTCTTATAGCCTTAGGTTTTACCATCTTTTTTGTCATCTGAGAGAGAAATTCTTTGCATTTTCAGTATTAAGTAGTTAATGTAAGGGTGGTGGTCTTGCTGCCTCTGCCATCACCAGCCCAATCAGTAAGAACTCTGTTCAGTTAGAGTTTCAGTGCTTCTAAAAGTTCAGTACTTGGCACAAGATAGCTTGCCTTAATATCAGATAGTCTATTGAGAAATATAGTGCAGCCCAGTTTTGAATTAAGTACATAGGGGATAATCTAAGAATTGAAGTCTCTTTTTACCATGCAAATGGTGATCCTATCTGTGATGCTACATATCCTAGACTAAATTTTTCTTCTCTTTTTTCCTTTATTTCTATTATTTACTGACCTCTCTGGATCCTGAACAAATTCCCCAATGGGAACCAAATCAGAAGGAGCCCCTGAATTATGAGAAGAAGGAACCATCGATGTAGTTTAGGTTCCTAAGAGCTGGCTAAGGAATGGCCCCTTGAGGCCAGCCAAGTAGTATTCAAACTCTAGGAAAGATCCTAAATCCAAGGCCTGAAGTCGCCTGGTATGTTGCTCTGTCTCTATTCCCAAGGAGAGTGGAGATACTTTAAGAATTTTCATTTGAGGCATCTGGGATAAATGATGGAGGGAACCTTGTTATTATTGTCCTTGGGAGGAAACCAGGGCCAGCAGAGTAGTCTTTAGTTTCTCATCTATTAAATTTTCTGACTAGTGCATTCCACATCCATAAGAAATTGCCAAATATGAGCAGCTTCGTGGCTAAAATGAGATCCATTGGGACCATATTACTCCTTCGCTTGCTTGTTTACATATTTTTATGTTTCAAGTTTCTATTTAAATTCTAATTACTTAGGGACACCTGGGTGGCTCAGTCATTTAAGCGTCTGACTTCAGCTCATGTCATGATCTCGCAGTTCCGGAGTTCGAACTCCACATTGAGCTCTGTGCTGACAGCTCAGCCTGGATCCTGCTTCAGATTCTGTGTCTCCCTCTCTCTGCCCTTCCCCAGCTCCTGCTCTATCTCTGTTAATCTCTCAAGAATAAATAAACATTAAAAAACTTAAAATATAGTTTAATATTGGTTTCAGCAGTATAATCTAGTGATTCATCACTCATATTCAGCACCCATTGCTCACCACAACAAGGGCCCTCCTTAATACCTATTACCTATTTATTCCATCTTCCCACCCACCTTCTTTTGTTTAAATTCATGTTCTCTATGGGCTGTGATGAGTCCTATGACATCTGACCAGTCCATAAGCTAAGATCATGTCAAAGGTATAGTCTAGCTTTGTGAGGATATAAAATTATGACTGATGCCAGTTGTCACCATAGTAAACTGTGAGTGATTTAATGCCTTGCTAATGATGCTATGTAGGCACCAAGCACCCATCACACGGTTAACAAATGTACTGGAGGAGCATTAAATATTACGTAGAAAAGAGACACTGAATCTCCAAAGGGAAAAGTCCCATTTACTCTTCATTCTCTACACATAATGTGTTGAGAGTGCAAGGCTAGAAGACTCAGGTTGGTGATGGCTTCCCCTTGGACCTGAATTCAAACCAGAAGTGATCCTGGAAGACCCTCTCTCTATTCCCATTCCCTAGTATTTTAGGGATATACCAGGGGGATAATCCATATTTAACAACCCATAGGATTTGGATTCTAGTCAATCCAAATGGAGGTAGCAACTAAACAGAACGACTCAGCTATTAACCTTGTACAGCTGTGTCAGGGTGAACCAGCTGACCAAAGCAGTGTACACAGTGTACCATTCCCTCCGTTGTATCTTTAGACTTTGTCTACAAATTCTCAGACAGTTTCAACAGACTCAGAGCCACTGCCCAAAGAGGGATGCACGGGCCATGTAAGCGTTGGAAAACTCAGTAACAAAGAAGATGGGGGCCACTTTCAGAACCAAAGATTGATAGTCTGGTTCAGTTGAGAGTCATTGCCACAGCCGCCCTCCTTGTTAATGTAAATAATCCTGCCTTTGGCACCTGCCTGGAGTCCTGGTATGACAGTGGTTCCCCTGCGCTTTAGTTTGCCTGTCTTGACCTCCTTTCCTTCTGGATTAAGGTTGTATTTACCCAGCTGTCTGTTTTAGCAGGCAGACCTGGGCTCATTATGCAGCCCTTTGTGTTGAGTTGGAGGTAACAGAGCCAAGGTTAAAAGAGGGCAGACTTCGGAGTCCATTAAAACTGGTGTCAAATCTTGACTTCTTACCAAGTTACCTTCAAGTCTCACTTTCTAAATCTTAATGAGCATGAAATTATCTTGTGGTGGTGGATTCAGTGAACTAATGGTTAGCAGGCACTTAACTCTTAGTAGCACTCAGTGCTTGGTAATTCTTAGGTGGTTGGGGATAACATTTCTCTCTGTCCTAATGGGAGGTCAGTGAAGCTATGTCTCTTCCCCTATCTATCCATTCCTCAGAAATCATTTTAGGCCCAGAGGCTCAGGGATATGGTACTTTTTGTTGGAGGAGAGAATGAGGGGAAGGCACCCACCATCTGACTAATAATGACCATGTTCACAAAAGCTTGTCAGGTACTGTTCACGGATCACCCCAGGAGCTTCATAGCATTGGAGGGTGGCTTGTATGACACTACTTGGGAGGGGCTTGGGTCTCCAGTTGTTGGTGTCAATACCTTGATCCACCAGCATTTCCCAGAGACAGATCCACTTCTTTATGCTTTTCTATCCTGGTAGAAGGACATGGGCTTGTCATTCAAACCTAGGCAGGATCTGGGGAGCTGACCCTTCTCACTTTGTGGGTTTAATTGTTGGAAGAAAGGCAATGAGGGAGTTTGGATGTGTGGATGAGGAGGTCATTTCAGAGAGGAGCACTGTGAGCTTTAAATTTTTTGGTTGTTGGTGTTTAACAACCAAATATGGTTTTTAGATAGTTTCCGATGTTATTTTCTCCATCTATAGCAAAACAGCTGCATAATGGCAACAGTTGACATTTAAGAGTGGGAAAGTAGGGCGGTGAAGTTATTTCCTTTGGAAAGGTCACACTTGCATCTGGAGGTTGTCCATGACAAATGGCCAAACCAGTTTCCAAAACTTTGACCATAGATACTTGGAGGTACTTCACCTGTGTTTAAAAAAAAAAATAACACTCAAGTGGTCATTCACTGTATGTCAGAATTTGCTCTGATGAAGTGATGATGTTGATGATCATGACAGTGTTGATGATCAATATTACTGGCTAGGCTTTCTGAGACTCTTCCTGATTCATGCATTTGCTTTAAAAGTCATTCTTCTGTATACCCATTGCAGCTTTTACTTTGCTGCTTTTACATGTAATTTATCATACACTACTGTGACCACCTGCTTTCAAGTTTCCCACTCCCTAGAGTGGGGCTACTTGATAATCTCTCTTCTTTCTTCATTGTACTTAATATTGGGCTTACTGAATATTTTTGAATGAAATAAATATTCAGAATCTGGTGAGAGGAAATTGTTGTTTGGATGAACTTTTCTCTTGATGAGGCAGTTTTGCTGAAGACAGGTCCCAGTGCAGGATCATTTCTTGTGATGGACACTGGGGTGGTCATTTAGGGCCAGGTAGTGGACAGACAGACAGGTGATATGACATCTCTACATTGCAAGGAAGGGCTAAGCCTCCACATGTTTGTTCTCTGTAAGCTTTTGTACAGAGATCTCAAAGGGGATTTGATGCCTGAGAGTTCTTTTCCAACCTAGTTAGAAAGCTAGTAGGTTTCTTTCCTACTTAAGTTATGGAGCCAAGGAACGTATAGAGATGCCAGAGGAAGGGTCTTGTTATGTGTGCTCAGGAGTCTCTTCATAAAAGACACAAAATGCAGGTCTGCCACTTATTATGGCCCCTGTCACATGCACACAGTCAAAACAATATTATTGTCATAATTATTCTTATTATTTGATATTAGGGAAGATATCATGAGACAACTCAACTGGTTGTAGTCTTAAGCCTGAGAATAGGGGAGGATTTGGGAATCAGACCTGCTGAGTTCCACATCATCGTGTCCCTTGGGCAAATCACTTTACCTGAGCTATTTCCTGGTTAATACTTCTTTACCCTCTGTGAGATGGGAAAATTAGACCCCCTCTCTATTTTGGTGAGGCTCAAATGAAGCCAAGGAAAAGTGCCTAGGATAGCAACAACTCAGTGAAAGAGGGCCCTCATTTTTGTTACTGCTGTTGCTATTGTTTTATTATTCGACATAACAAGGGTTTGGTGTCTTTTAGGAAAAGTTGAATTTTGGTGTCAGACATAATGGTAGTGATTCATTTAGAAATAACAATCACCTCCCATTTCTGTCGACAAGCCACCTAACCTCACCTGTATTTATTTTGTCTTCTGCTTTCAGGGTCCCTAAGGGAACAGTGGGTGGGGTGAAAGTAGTCAGTATCATAACTCTGACTTAGTGAGCACTTACTATATGGCAGATGCTGTGCTAATATTCAACAAGAATGATCTTGAATCAGTCCTTACACAATCCCTGTGAGGTAGGTACTATTATTATCCTTCTCTAATAGATGATAAAATTGAGGTGCACAGAAGTAAAATGACTTTCTCACATATATTTAGAAAATTGCAAGGCTGGGAAATGAACCCAGATCATCTGATTCCAGGGCTTTCAAACTTTTATACTGGATGTCAGTTAAAATGGCTTGAAACTACCATTCCTCTCTGTGTGGAACCGCATACTTGTAGTTTCTCTCCTTATTCCAAAGCATAGATAGATGCACTTTTGATGGCCAGTTTCTTAGCTCTTAGCATTAGCAGTCCCAAGAGTGTAATGGTGAGTATTCCCTCTACTGCCACCTAGGGGGCTTGAACTTCAGTAAGCCACACAGCAATTTCTGAGGTCCAACTTTGAAATGACTGAATTTTTACCTTTTAATGAATGAACAATTTGAGGTATTGCGTGCTGGTGTCGGTGGCTCAGTTCTGGCGACGTCTGCACTTTTGTCCTTACAGCAGTGTTACTGCAATTATTTGACTATTTGATTCCACTTTCGTTCTTAATATTTTACCAAGTGTGGAAAACAGATTAAAATGTTCATACAAGTGGATAAAAAGCAGGGATCTCAAATACAGTTGAGACCAAAAAAAAGACTATTTCATTTTAATTGCATACTTACTAGATTTAAAGTAATTAATCATTTTGAATTGCAAAAGGGGAAAACAAAATTAAAGAACTTGTACAGAAATGCTAAGTATATTTTATCAAATACTTAAGTGTGATTAAGGATATATATTCATCCTTTCCATAATTGAGTGCAAGTCAGAATGTTTTTCGTCATGGAAACTACTTCAAAGCATTGGAGCCTAGAGGAATTGACTGGCTTAGATAGCTGGGAAGGGTCCTGGGTCATTTAGAGAGTTAAGGAAGAGTTGGGATGGAGAGCCAGGAGTCAGGGCCACAATGCCCCATCTCTTTTTTTTATTTCTGCTCATTTCTGATTGCCTTCATTCTGCAGATAGACTGTTTCCAATGGCATAGATGGTGCAGAAGACATCCACCGGCTTCTTGGCTTTATAAACTCATATTTAACAATACCAGAGGAAAGAGAATCTTCTATTCACAGCATTTATATATCAGTCCCAGGACAGATTCTGATTATCTTTCCTTGGATGATACACCTACTTCTCTACCAATCACTGTGTCCTGAGTAGGAGAGTTACCTGATTGATCAGGACAGGGTTCATATGATCACTCCTGTGATCAGGAAGGTGCAGAGTCCGTTACAGGAAGAAGGGAAATGGAGGGACAATACGTGAGCAGCCCAAACAGCACTAATGACAGTCCATCCATCACTGAACCACATTCCCTTCCCATGTTTATTTAATTTTTCATTTTTGACTCTCTTGTGCACAGTTTCATGGTAACTAAAACAAAAGGACCACTTTTACTGGTGGTCAGCCATCTGACAGAATCCTAAGATATTCAGCTGTATCACCCTCACTGAATAAATTGAATAAATAATTTACATTCTGTAAAGGATCATACAAATAGTTTTGGCATGGTGGGAATTTGCATCCTTGCAGCCCATCCTTTTCTCTGAATGTGGTTCCCTAGGCAGCAAAATTGCCACGTCTGTTTAGAACACCTGGTGGCCTCCATCCCTCAAGGAGTTATGCTGCAAGCTAAAGAGAATGAAAATGGGGCTGGGGACTGAAGGGGCTTTGTTGAGTAGAGCCTTCTGGCTTTGAGTGACAAATGTGTTGAGATGTGAAGTAGAGAAATATGTATCCCATACAGATTTGTTTTTCATGTAAATAAGTGTTTTAGCCTCAAACTTTCTGGCATCTCATTATGTAGGTAACTTAGTCACATGTATACAATTTGCAGTTTCCCCATTCTTTGCCAAAAGTGCAGAGACTGTAACTTGACCAAATTACGTGTTCTGGGTGCACAAACAGAATGCACCGTCTTAGCATTTGTAAATACCAAAGGATAGATCTAGCCAGAGTAGGACATGGGTCTTACTGACTTCTGGCATTAGGCTTTTCTAGAGAATTTTATTCTCTTTAATTGCTAGCATGCAGCCCATTTCTTACATTGTAGATAATTCAACCAGGCATGTCTGAGGCTGGGAATGGAAGGGTAATATTAAAAATATTTAATATCCAATTAGGTGTGGACACTGACAGATCAGAATGGTTGCTAGCCAGAGTAGTAGGATAGGATCTGAGCCACACATAAGCTTTAGTTGCTGGGTCATAAGAGGTCAGGAGGGTGATCCCAGGGCCATTTGGAAAGGTCAGAGCAGTCATTATTTACTAACTGGTATGATTTACGAGGTAGTCTCACTACTCTGGTACATATGGGCTGACAAGCAGCTCTGGTAGATGTGCAGGCATATGGACCTAGCAAAGTTCTTAGTAGACTTGACAGTGTACTCTGAGAGAACTGCCTACAGAGCCCTGGGCAACAGACCAGGCAAGACCGCAGGGCTCCTTTCCAGAGCCGCTCTTGATTGTTTTCATTTTCAAATGGGAATTTGATTTAGGACCAGCCTTTGGTTTCTCCGAGACCTAGGAAGTAAACATTTCTCATTCTCAAAACCCACAAATTAATCATTTTTGCAAATCAGAGCTGAGCTCTGAGCCTCTGACCAGGAGGCCTGAGCCCGCTGGCCTCGGGAGCCTGGATTTGCCAGCATGCGCTGCTAATGCATATGCATTTGTTCTTCTTATGGGAGCTCGGGCCCTGCAGGCTTCAAGGGGTGACGGTCTGCTCACTAATCATAATGCAATATCAGTGTTTTCTGCAAATCCCCTTATTATCTCTGCATCATTAGCAGTTTCTGAGCTTGTCTACAACTAATTTCACAGTGAATCTTATTTCTACCCGATATTTTAAATAAGCTATCATGCCGGGCAGCAGCTGACACGCCGCTGAGAAAGAAGCAAATCAACTTAAAGCGGGCTTTCAAACAGCCTCTAACAATTAAGCTTTAGGTCATCTTTCAAGGTGGGAAAATGTGGCAAGTTTCTAGAACAGTCCCTGCCTCTGACCTCAATTTATTTAGCCATTCCTTTGTCATTAGAGAAGTGATCTCTAGAGCCAGGTTTTCACGGGTTTCATTCCTGTTTTGCTACAGGTGACCCTCAGCATATGAGATGATATTGCTGTGCCTCAGATAATAAAATAACAATATCTAATCATAGGGTTATATGGGCTTAATGAGTGAATGTTTATAATGTGTTTAATGTATTGTACCTAGTATATTGAGTACATAGTGTGTGTTCCATGAATACAGTTCTTACTCTTTCTCATTCATTTATGAACTATTCAATGAATGGCCCTTTTGTGCCTTGTACCATACAAGACCCTGACACCATTTGGCTTCTCTGCACTTCTGGTCTATCCAGTAGTTCACTGAGTGAAGAGTCCTATGAGGGTGTAAAGAGATTCATACATCCAGGCAGCGATAAGAGAGAACTCATGTTCCTATGTTGAAGAACTTCTGTCCCTGGTTGAGTGGTAAGAAAAAAAGACAATTGGGTTTATATCCACTCTGGGTTCTCAGAACTTCTCCCACCCCTTGGCTATGGCCAGATGCCATCCCTTGGAGAAAATGCCACCATTTCTTTGGCTGAGTATGAAGTCTTTTTGAGAAGATACCTAGGAGTCCAGTTTTCTGAAATGTTCCCACTATGAAGATGTAGAAAGTCCAAGCCTGTTCTATCCTTTGGGCAAAATGGACAGTTCCCCTAAACCCCACACTTACCCCTGCCCCTCATATGAGAGCTCCTTTTCTAAATAACTGAATGCAACAAGGAGTTGATCACAGAAAGTATTATGGAGGCTTTCCTATTCTTAAATACAATGCTAAGTGTGGCACGTATATGAGTATTCAATACCCTCTATAGCTCTATGGAGAGGGCACAATTATTCCTGCCATTTTATAGCTAAGTAGAGTGGGGCTTGGAGACGTAATGTCACTTGCCTCCAACCACCCAGATAGTAGATGGAACCCAGACATTCTGATTCTCTCACTACTATCCTACCCCTCCCCATGGTATGGCTTTGACTGAAGGTACTAAGGGTTTTTTGATCAAGGTGGTTGGTAAGGTGGTTTGTGAGTAAGGAGCCCAGGCATAGGGATGGCTGCCTGGTGAATAGCCATCCTGATTTTGTAGGTTAGATTCTACAGGGACTTCTCTTCCATTTTCTTTCACCTCTGCTGCTGCTACCTAGAATAACTCTGCCACACCCGCTGTTTCTCTCAGTAAACATACTGCTCCCCTGGAAGTGACCTAGAGAAAACATGGGAAAGTGGGATTGTGGGACTGAGATTGTGTCTCCATCTACCTCCCTACCCCCATAGCATCCAATTTTAATAAACTTTTTATTCTCTGTAGATTCTAAATGGGTAAGATTAGAATGGGGAAAAGAAGGGAGTTGATTTTCCCTTTACTGTCTGTCCCATGGATACTGGCTTTCTATGTCATAAAGCTTCAGTAGGACACTGAGTTCCAGAAGCATCCAAGGAGGAAAGAAGAACAGAATTAGTTAATAGGCTGAAAGTGGTCTCAGATAAAGCAGGACGTGCTTCGACACTTTTGGTTCCTCTTCGCAAGATCCTTCCTCTGTGTATAGCAAAATCCTATACATCCTATAAAACTCAATTCAGATGTCCTCTTCTTTATTATGCACTCCTTGATTCCTGCAAAAAGTGCCATTCGTTCCTACGGCAGGTTATTGTAGGAGGAAGGAATAGCACACTCTCTCAGAAGAATTCTGAGCTCAGTTCTTATGCCTTAGAGACACATCCCTTTTCTCCCTCCTCTACTTACCTCTGTGAGATTACTGGATTCTTCTGGACTAGGGGCTGTGTTCTAATGATATCTAACTCAGAACGGGCTTTCACCAGCCACTTGGTCCTTTCCTTGGCTTGCTATCACAGTGTATATTCTAGAATTGTGTGTGTACACACTTATGCATGTGTATATAGGAAGTGCCCTCATTAAGTGCACAATAGTGTCGACAAAGAACTACAGAAAGTCTGAAACTTCAGGTATCTAAGCTATTATTCTCACAAGCATGACTTTATGGGTGTAACTTATTCACAGATGTATTTTATTTGCTTGCATAGTTGTTAAAATCTTGGACTGACTGGTCAGTGTTTTGAAACCAGGAAGTTTAACAAGAGTCTCAATTCATAGTTTCTCTTGGAAAATCAGAAGATAACACTGGGTTTGTATCCCAACATAACACTAGTCAACTGGAATTGAGTAGCAGCTGCCCCCTTTAGAAAGAGGATAAACTCCTTTTTTTAGCTTTTCTGCTTATACTCTTTTTTCTTTCATAGTTTATTGTCAAGTTGGATTCCATATAACACCCAGTGTTCATCCCAACAAGTGCCCCCCTCCATGCCCATCACCCCCTTCCCCCCCTCCATCAGCTCTCAGTTTGTTCTCAGTATTCAAGAGTCTCTCATGGTTTGTGAGGATGAACTCTATTTACCACAGTCTCCACTTCTTACTGCTTCCCAAACATCGAGTATCAGGGTCAGTTTCCACTCATTATCACTCTAATGTGCCATCTTTGTCTGTCCTGCTTCACTCATGCATGAGACCTGTCAGGCACTTGACTGGAACCAGATGACTGAGCTTACTTGGATGTTTGGCAGAGTGTAGGCATGGTCTCAGATTCCCTGGGTTGATGTTATTCTATTCTCCTCATTATCGTCAATTCATTCATCTTTGTGTCTTTGAAGCTGCACAATATTTGGTTAAGAGCTATTTCTGCGAAAGAAACATGCTCACCAGACAAACTAAGCATCTCTTTCACCCCTCCCTACACAGAGCCTTGCTTTCCAATCAGCAGTGTTCACCAGGTATTTGACTTTTTTCCATGGTCCTCGGTGCTGCATCTGGCAGTGATCATGTGGCCCACTTTTGCTGTACACAGATCCCAGGGAAATAGGAAGAATACAAGGGGGAATTTTGTAGCAGCCGAGCAGCAGATGTGGCCCCTTGTCCAGGTGTGGAGGCCCCTTCCTCAACACTGAGATAGACTGCTTTACTCCCTGAAGAACCTACACAAATGAAAGGGTCTATCTTGCAGAAAAGTTCAGTTTATCAGCTCCAGGGTATTGTGAATCAGGGGAGAGAGGGTATTTAAGCTGGCATATACATACATGTCCATGCATATGCACACATGGGTGCATGCACAAATTGTGTGCCAGTTAGTAGGCTCTGTTCTAAGAGCTGAGCATCACATTGGTGGCTGGTGGGGGTAACAGGGCAGGGAAATGACAGAGTCCCTGATTTCATGGAGAATGAATTCTAGCAAGGAAAGACAAGTAATAAACTAAATAAACATATATAGGATGTACTGTCAGATGGTGGAGAATGCTATGAAGAACAGCACAGTGGGGCAGGGGAGAAAGAGTCAGGGGAGGCTTTTTCAGATAATGGTGAACAGGATGGTGTCTTTGAAGAGGTGGCATTTATGCAAGTCCTTGCACAGGGAAGCTGTTCCATCAAAAGTCCTGGGGACACCTTTCATATTGTAGACTAGAGTTGGGCCATGGGAAATGCATTTATGTTGATAGCCACATGGATGGCACCCTCTAGGGTGTTCCCTACAATGAGTTGGGAAAACAAAACCGTGCGGGAGCACAGCAAGCGCAGATGTTTTGGGGGCATGCTTGCTGTGTTTGCAGAACAGCAAGGAAGCCAGAAACAGAGTGAGGGGGGAGGTCCTGCCTGAAAGGTGTCCAGGTGTCTGTTCATGAAGGTCTTTAAAGACCAGAGCATCTAAAACTTCAATGTACACATGAATCTCCCAGGGATTTTGATGAAATACAGATTCTGGTTCAGCACATCTGTTGCAAGGCTCTAGGTTCTTCATTACCAATGAGTTCCCAGGTGATGCTGAGTCTGTGTCTTGACCTCACTTTGAGGAGCAAGGCTCGGGTCCATGGTCTGGACTTAGGGAAAGCTACTGGGAAGGTCTCAGGCAGGTAGTTTATTCTGCCTGGCTGAAGAATCTTTTGCTTCAGAGTCCAAATGCTCATCGAATCAGTCCATAAGGGAGCATTTTTGATCCCTTCACTGCCCAAGCAGGCAAAGGGAGGCTGCTGGGAGAGATAAGGAAAGGTTTATTTGTGTAGCTGCTCGAACTCGGGGCTGTTTATAGTCGATGAATATCTGTCTTTAAGCAGCTGTGTGAATTATCCGAAATACATGAAAGCAATCCATTTGAGATCAAAATCCTTAATTCCAGACCATTCCAGGTTGATACGTCTTAAAAGAGGGAGGTTTGGTAACATTGTTGAACATTAATTAGGTAACACTTGTGCAGGACTTGGAGGATGAAAAGCCTTCTGTGTGTAAGTGCTTGGGAGCGTGGCTGTGAAGCAGTGCAATCTGAGCCTGGGATTGAAATGAAAATTTCACATAAGCAAGTGCTCGTCCCCATCAGGTGCGGTGATTGGAGATTGTGCAAGTTTGAATGTGCCTAGCCACCCCCCCACCCTCCCCAGCAGCACAGCCTCAAATCCTGCTGAATAGAAACCAGCATGCAGATGAATGGGGAATTTACTAGAGGTAATTACAGAAGGAGGGAGAGAGGCCCCATGTGCTCCCTTGGTGGGGGGGAGGGTCTTTCTTTTTCCTTGTCACAAAGAACTGTTTTCCTCTGATGGTGTTCTTGTAGCTAGTGTTCTACCTAGGACTTGGTTAGAGGATGTCCTAGTGGGAAGGTACTTCTGGATACCATGTGTGGCCCCCAGAAGAGTTTCCATTCAAAAGCATAGGCTCCTTGCCCTGCTCACCTGTCCCCACCTGTGTGCCTACCTGGTTCTTTTTGGTTCCTGCCAGGGCTGGTTTAGTCCCAAGAGAAAAGTGAATGGAACTTCAGGGATGGGGTTCCTGTGTTGTCCTGTGAACCCACTTCTCCTCTGGTGGGGTCCACGTCAATGCCATACCAGACCTGATGCCCAAGGCAGTGCATCCACTGCCTTCTCTAGGAGGGACTAATTGACGCCCCGGCAGGAATTGAAGAGGTTATGTCTTCATGTTAGTATTTGATCTGTTCCCTCTTTTCCCGATCATGTCACATGAAGAGGCACTCTGTGATACCTTAAAAAAAAATCTCGACAAAAATTCTATATCCTGGGTGTATGCTTTCATTACCACTGCCATTGTAGGTGAGAAAACAAAACAAGACACAGCAAGATCAGGATATCAGGGAAACTTGCTTGGTGGCCTATGAGCAGTACAGTCATGCCATTAATCCAAGACTGCTTCTCCACACAATGACTCTGCCTACTTGGCTCTTCTTGGTCATCTTTTTGCCAGGGCATTGTTGGTTTCTGCTCATTTCCTTGGGCACTCAGAAAGGTGGCTGAGCCTCATGCACTATTTCCTCTTCACTGCCTGTGTACATGTGTACCTGGAGCTGCTTTCCCCTAGAACACAAGAAGACATCCTAAAATTACCAAGTTTGCTTTCCCTGTCCAGAGTTGTTGAGATGCTGTCTATCTGACCTCACAAATTCTGCCTTAGAATATCCAGAAGTCAACCTTCTGTCAGTTAAGACAACGGATACCTCTTGATTTATTGTTGTCAAGCACTGTTTTTTTTTTTTTTTAATGTATATTTATTTTCAAGAGAGAGACAGAGTGTGAACAGGGGAGGGGCAGAGAGAGAGGGAGACACAATCTGAAGCAGGCTTCAGGCTTAACTGACTGAGCCACCCAGGCATCCCTCAAGCACTATTGAATCACAGCAAAATATTTTTAGGTACAGAGTCCCCTGATAGTTCTTAGGTTATGTTGATTTGATGTCCCAGTGTCTACTTTACCCACAGCCTGAATGTTCTCACAGGGGCATGATGGCACCCTCTATTTTATTTATTCTTCTACCAGTTCCAGACTCTTCATTCCATTCTTCATGATGCTGGTGGCAGAAGCTCTTCAGCTATTTGTATTCCTGAATCACAGGTTAAGCCAACAATGTGCCAGCCATGAGAAGGGATTCACACGGAACCAAGCTCAGCCTGCACGCACATAAACAATATGAATAAAAATTAACTTAAAAATCTTTTCTCCCTCCTTAACAATGACATTATACCAATGGGGCCACTTAATTTCTTACATTTGTACCTTTTCAAAAGGGCCCGCTGTTTTACGATGTCAAATGTGACCTTTACAACAAAACGTGCAAACTGCGTTGTACACAGAGGACTCTTCGAAGCTAGTAATTTTCATGATGCAAATTTCAGAGCAGAATGAGCCCATTAACCAAATTAGCAATTCATAAAAGCAAAAGTTCATGGTCAGGAAACAATCACGTCTTTTCATAAGGTATAATTTTAGCCCATTGTAGAGTTAAAGTGTTTTTTTTCCCCTTAAAAAAAGGTAAATTAAGGCTCTAATTAAATAGGTTAAAGCTATATATGAAAGAGAATGCAGTTTATGTGCAGGAAAGTGAATTAGTGATTCATAAGAAGCCAAAGATCCTTGATAAGGGCATAGTAATATTACTATGAATGTAAATGACTGATTTTGACCATTGTGGGAAGGAAACACCCATGCTGGTAGTGGTGGAAGAAGGGAGAATTTTACAGGGCATGTTAAAGACTCTTGAGTTAGATGTAGCTTTAGATTATATTGTATACAGTGGAGGCAAATTTCCAACCTGTAGTCCATAACTACCCATGTGACACACTCCAGGGATGTGAGGGAGGAGGGTTAGCCAAGATACTTCCATTTTCAGGAACACAGCTGAAGCAGGTGGGGCTAGGAGATATGACACTGGAAATGTTTACGATCCTTTGTCTTTTCCTCCAAAAACTGGGAGGGGAGATTAAATACTATCTATTTTGTAGCCTCATTATGATGATTAACTGAAATTATGTATGCAGAAATCTCCGTGAATGGCTCAATAATATTCCATTGCATGTTTGTGCCACATTTTGCTTGTCCACTCATCAGTTGATAGACATCTGGTTTGTTTCTACCTTTTAACTATTGTGAACAATGCTGCTCTGAATATTCATTTGTAAGTTTTTGTTTGAAAACCTGTTTTCAGTGATTTGGGATAAGACACCTAGGAAGAACCAAGTGCTGACATGCACCACAACACCCATAAACCTTGGAAACATGATGCTAAGTGGAAGAACCCAGGCACAAGCAGTCACATATTCTGTGATTCCATTTACATGAAAGGTCCAGAATAGGGAAACCTGTGGTACAGAAACCAGATGAGTGGTTTCCAAGACTGGAGGAATGTATTCATGGGCATAGGATTTCTTTTCTGATTGATGAAATGTACTGGCAGTAGATAGAGGTGATGCTTGTACAACACCGAGTATACTAAATGCCATTGAATTGTTCACTGGAAAATGGTTAATTTTATGTTTAGGTGCCTTACTATGTTTTGTGATTTTTATCTCAATTAAAAGAAAAAGTCCCATGTAAATTGGATCAAGCTTTACAAGTTGGCTTATTTATGTGTTGTGAACTTCCTTGGGATAGATTCTGTGTTTGCTTTATTTTGAAATCTCAGCACAGTGCTTGCCAACTTGTAGGCTCTTGGTGAATAGCACCGAGCACCACACTAGTGAACTTGTATTCGTCATGTGTGACATGCTGGTTATTAAACCAGACCCTGTTCAAGAGTGAGGAGATGGAGATTCTGTTCTCCTAGCATGCAGAGGGGGGACCTGCCATGCCAGAGGGTTGCAACTAGGTGGGGAAGGGTCATGTTAAGGGGTTGGGTAGACAAAGGGAGCCCAGGGTGATGGCAGAAAGACTACTGATAAGAAGAGGGGAGGATGCACATACAGATTTATTCCTCTGAGATACACTCCATTAGCCTGTGCTCCCCTTCTAAGAAACCTTAATTGCTCTTAAATGTTTATGGTGTGTGTGTGTGTGTGTGTGTGTGTGTATTGTGTCAGTGGACAGAATCAGGTGTTTAGGAAACTGAGTCATATTTGCATTACACTAGCATCATTTCATTGAATATGATCCTCTGTGGGTTTGTAAATAAAAATAGTGGGGCATAGGGAGGTTAAGTCATTTGCCCAGGGTGACACAGCTTGTACGTGGCACAGGTGGGATTTAATCATATTACACTACCTCAGGTGGAATTGGATTTTAGAAATACGAGAAATCCCCTGTTCTCTTAAATGTGCTATAATTGCCACAATTAAATATGAGTCTTTGGTTTCAAGTTGTTTCTTCATCTGCAAAATATGAATTCTGTTGTCTCCTTTGCAGGATTATTATGAAGTCAGTGGAGATAAATTATTGAAAGCTGTGACACACAGTCGGTGCTAAGCAAGGGTTGGTCTTTTCTCTGACACCACCCCCCTCCTCCCTTGACCCCTGCTTCTCCTGTATTGGGGAAAGAGGGAAAGAAGAGTGAGTAGACTCCAGTAGGAAAGTTGGTTCTTTGGTTATTAGGGTAGGAAGGACTGCACCAAGCAACAAGAAACTGAAGGCCCAGATTCAAGACCAAGTCCTTGCCTGAACCAGCCACAGGGCCTGGTAGAAATTGCCTGGCTTCCCTGAGCCTTGGTTTTCACATTAACCAATGGGGATAGCAACCCCACCTCCTCAGGTGGGACAGTTCAAAACCAAAGTAAGAAATGAATGCAAAAGTCCTCAGAATCACGAAAGTGCTGTCTGTGTGGTGCACTATGCCAGGGTTCCATCTACACCAGTAGTTCTCATCTGAGGATGATTGTGCCCCCAGGAGGACATTTGGCAATGTCCCGGTCACAACTGGGGGTGACATGCTATTGACATTGAGTGGGTAGGATGCTGCTAGATATCCTACAGTGTACAGGACAATTCACAATGAAGAACCATCCTGCCCGTTAAATGTCCACAGTGCTGAGGTTGAGAGACTGGTCTAGAAAGGAGAAAATAGTACATGGAGTTTTGGGCAGGAAACCATGGATGATACAGACTTAGCTTTTCTTTTGTATACACACACATACACCCCTTTTTTTACATTAAAAATCCCAGATGTAGTTTAAAGGTAAGTAAAAGTACAGATAATATGAAGAAAATGGAGAATGAAAACTATTCTCATCACCCCAAATTAGCAGTTATCTCTTTCCTAATATTTTTTATTAAAAATTTTAAATGTTTGCGGGGCGCCTGTGTGGCTCAGTCGGTTAAGCGTCCGACTTCGGCTCAGGTCATGATCTCATAGTTCGTGGGTTCGAGCCCCGCGTCGGGCTCTGTGCTGACAGCTCAGAGCCTGGAGCCTGCTTCAGATTCTGTGTCCCTCTCTCGCTCTGCTCCTTCCCTGCTCATTCTCTGTCTCTCTCACTCTCTCAAGGATAAATAAACATTAAAAAAAAATTAAAAAAATTTTTTAAATGTTTGTTTATTTTTGAGAGAGAATGAGAACATGAGTGGGGGTGGGGCAGACAGAGAGGGAGACACAGAATCCAAAGCAGGCTCCAGGCTCTGAACTGTTAGCACAAAGCCCGACGTGGGGTAGAACCCACAAACCATGAGATCATGACTTGAGCCCAAGTCATACGCTTAACTGACTGAGCCACCCAGGCACCCGCTCTTGATATTTTTAATGAAATTTTAAAAATCACAAATAAGTCACGCTCATCATCTCCCTTTTTCACTTACCTTTCTCTAGAGATGCAGCCTCTACATGAGTCTGTATTTTCTGTTAATTTTTTTGTACTTTACAATATTTACGAACAAATTATTTTGTGGATTTATATTTCCCCTTCAATGAACACAAATGGACAAGTGCCACAAGCATCTTGCTGTTTTTCACTCAACAGTTCCTTGTGTGGACCACATGTGGGTGGGTGGGGTTGGATTTAATCTGGATCCTTTTAGTCTGGTTGAGTAGAGTTGAGTAAAATGTATAAGCCTCTCATGATGTGCAGATTATAGGGGAAAGTGAACTGCTTCTGCACAGTGGGGCAATGCTCACGTTCCCCAGAATGATCTCTAGTTCAGTACCTCCCAATGTGGAAGGTAAGCCCAGGAGAATAATTGAGGGTAGATGCTATGCAAATACCACACCTCTCTCTGTGCTCAACATTGGCCATCTGGGCTGCTTAAGTAAACACAGGCTTTGAAGGCAAGCTGGGGTCCTTGTGGGTGAGCTGCTACATTATTTTTCCTCGCAGCAACCTCTGTGGTTTAAAGGGACTTCACAGCCTCCAGCCCTGCACTCGGGGTGAAATTTTCTCAAGATAAGACTCTCAATCTTAGCTGTACAAACAGACCATTGCTTGGGCCAGAGAGGTTGACACTGACAGCGCCACACGATGTGAAGTGCCCTTTCTGGGCTTTCTGTCCACGCTCGTCACCCTCTTCAGAGGCAGCGGTGGCTGTGGAGGTTTTGGGGAGAGGGAGGGCACCCTGTTGAGTGGCACCTTCATCATTCTGGCATCCTGCACTCGGTGGAGGAGAGGCGAGGTGAATGTTGAGTCTGTACTTTTTAGAGACAGAGATAGAAAATAAAGCAGCCGCTTCCTGCTATTAAACGGGAGTGTGATTAGTTATAGGAAAATCAATTCATTCTTTGGCTTTGGGGAAAGCTTTTAAGTGTGAAAGGGGATGCTAATCCTCTGGGAAATGATTTTTAAGCAAAACTGCCTTAGTTCTGCCAGCTGCTTAGATAAACACCAGAGGGGAGGGAAGGCTTTCCTCTCCATGTAACAGGGGCTCCAGAGAAGGCTTCTCTCCTCCCACCTTCCCTCCTTTTCTCTACCTTCTCTCCATCCCTCCATCTTTTTCTTCCTTCCTTCCTCACACATTTATTGAGTGCTCACTATGCACCTTGACAGCAGGTAGAAATGTCTTTGTTATCCTGGAAGATGGGGCAGTAAGGCAGGGGCAGTGGTGGAGACAGAAGCTCAGAAAGTAAATGGAGTGTAGAGAATGCCTGAGGGCAGTGTTGAGTGTTGTGTCTCCACCTCCCTCCTCCCTTCTTTTCTGTTACCCCCTCCTTTCTGGTAAGAAAAACCTTATCTGTTTTTTTTTTTCCTTCACAGTCATCCTCTGCTTCCACTTCTCTCTCCCTCCTTTCCATTCCTTTCCTTTCTCCCTCTTTTCCTGGGGAAGAATCTTGGCATCTTGATGACCATCCCTGAGGTGACCTGCAGAGTGTTGATTGGACACAGGTAAGCCCCTCTGCAGGTCGCTCCATGCAGTGACACACAGATACCTGCTCCCTGGCTCCTCCCAGAGCTGCAGCACTCAAAGCACAGATTCCTATTAGGATCTATATCAATTTCTGCCCTCTCAGGGCTGTCAGGGGATAGCATTCCTTTGGGAAAAAGAATACCCTTTGTTCTGTCCTATGTGTGACCTTGTGTAGCATCACTCACATCCCCGTCCTCTGTCTACAGTGCCATGCTCCCAGTATCCACCCGTGAGCCGTTTCATCCTGCCTCCACCGACACTGGCTCCCATCCTGTTCTCCGTACTTTATGCTTTCCTCTCTGGATATACATAGGGAGTGCTTGTTACATAATTTCTTCTAACCAATCTTGCCCAAACAGAAGCTTCATCTCCATATCAGTGAAAGGGTATAATGGTAACAGAATATTTTTAATAATGATGATGATAATATTTGAAGAGCTAACATAGCCTAAGAGATTACTAGTCATCAGATACTATGTACCATTTCATATATTTGATCTTACCTAATTTTTACAACAACCTCATTAGGTAGCTGGTGTCATCAACCCTTCTTTTACAGATGGGAAAACAGCTCAGGGGAGCAGCGCTGCGAGGTGTCTGCAAATTTGTAGGACCACAACGCCTCTGCACTTACCTCCTGGCTTTCCTACCTCTGTGTCATAGTAGGAACAATAGACGGAGCCACTAAGAATAGTTGCTATTACTTTTCAGCAGAGTTCTCACTCAACAGTGGATGACAGGTAGTGGTGACAGGACCATATTTGTGTAACCTTTTTGTACTTTTCCAAGACCAAATGATTTTGACCTCATTCCTTAAGTTTTTGCATATCCTGCCCCAGGCCCTCCTGTCCAGCCACCCAGCATTTAGAAACTTAGCTGGGACTAGTGGGTGCAGATGCCCACCTACGTAGAAGGTGCACTGTGTCCCTTTCAGGGAGGTATGAAGGCAAGAACCTGGAGTTTGGAATCAAACAGACTGGAACCCAAATGCCTACTACTCCCTAACTGTAGGAGTTTAGGTAGATCGTGGGTCTTATTTTCCTGGCTCAGTTACTTCACATGCAAAAGATTTCCAAGTTACATGCTAACTGAAAGGATTGGTGGATTATGAGGTATAATATACCTGGCATGCAGGTGGTTGGCACCCATCACCCCTATCCTTGCTCAAGGCAAGAGTGAATGGGGGCCCCTGGGTGGCTCCCTTAAGCATCCAGCTCTTGATTTCAGCTCAGGTCATGATCTCATGGTTGTGGATCAAGCCCCATGTCAGGCTCTGTGCTGAGCATAGGGCCTGCTTGGAATTCTCTCTCTCCCTCTCTCTGCCTGTCCTCCATGCTCGCTTGCGTTCACTTGCTCTCTCACATGTGCCCCCCCCCAAAATAAATAAATAAATAAATAAATAAATGTTAAAAAAAAAAAAAAGATGGAATAGTAGCCCTCCTCCCAGGACCCTCTCAGCCCTATCCTGTGTATCCTAAGCTCGCTTGTGTGAAGTTAGGGGTTACTGGAGCTGTGTGTTGGGCTCCTGCCTGCTTCCTTAGTGCATCCCTTCTCTTTTTCTGCCTCATAAGTAGCTGCCCTTCTCTCTTTGTAATGCTTGACTTCAGGGCCAGGTGCCGACTATGAGAGACATTATTCATTTTCCAAAAGTGCTTAGAGTTGTTCATTTTCACAGGCCAGGGCTGGGGTGGCTCAAGCCCAGCCGGTCCTCTTACATCCACTGAGTCCAGGCCATATGTGCTCTCTCAGAAAGGATGTGGAGTTCAGGAGGCTGTGCGAAGCTTAGCCAAAGCCAGCAGGCTCCTGAAGCATGAGGAGGTGTCTGGTGTCTGCTCCTCTATCTTCCTTTTCACTTTGTGGATGTTGTGAGATCCCATCTGGTCGATCACTTACTCAGCAGGGTGGGCAGGTGGGGGTCCAGCTGGTATGAGCTTTTGTTTGATGAGCCTGATGTCATGAGTTCGATACCTGCAGTGAAAAGTGCCTAGACTTTACAGTCAGACACATCTGAGTCAAATCCTAGCTCTACCATCTTCTTGCTGTGTCACTATAGAGCAGTCACTTTATTCACTCGGTCTCAGTTCCCTCATCTGTACTCATCTGTAAAATGGACTCACAGTTACTACGTCTGAGGATTGAATAATCATTGAGATTGTATATGTAAAGCGCTTCAAGCTGTTCTTGGGCCCATAGTCAATGATAAAGGAGAGCCCGTCCATATCAACTTCTGAGAGCTTACTGTTCTGTTCTTTTTTTTTTTTTTTTTTTTTTTTTTTAGGAATCTTGCAAGCTGGTGTTAAACCATTGTACCTTGAACTTCATCATGTATAGTGGGAATATTTACCCCCTGGAAATCAGCAAACACTACACATCAGGGCATCCTCCCCCTCCCCAGAGCCATACAGCTGCACATGGAGGTTGCTGAAGGGATGTTGTTCCTTTTATTTTGCCATCTTAGCTGTGTTCTCTCTTCAATACAAAACTACCCCCTAAGATGCAAAACACAGATACTTGTGGGCCAGCCTGGCCTGTATTGGATGTGAGAATATACTGTTCCTTTCCCACCCAGCCCCACTGTGCCTCTCAAAATCCCAGGTTCTTACATATTTCCCTTAGAATTTGCCATGACAGCTTGGGGCTGATGCAGTCTAGGTCCCCTAGGATCCTCATTCTTGGTGAGATGTGCCTCTCCCTCTCCCACTCCTACTACCCTCTGGCTTCCACACATCCTACCTTTATTTATAGTTTCCCAGAAGGTAGAAAGTGTCTGTTCCACATCGCAGCACGCTTTCAGAACCTGGGGCAGCTCTCCCCAGCCAGTAGAGGCTCTCAAGCTGTGGAATATATAGTGCATTGCCCTGTGGTCCAGCTTGTACTGCCTGCCCCAGACCAACCTTTTCAGATCCAAGTGAGAATGCACTCACTGGGTCATATCCATCTCACATCTAGTAGAAAATTCTAAGGGCAGGGCTGACAGATGGTGCCATCTTTAAATGTGACCCATTTGATTCATATCTGGAATTTAGGTAGCATTTACACACCCTTTTAACTCCAAGTTCAGTACAATACCTACGACAATGGGTAGAACAATTTTTTACTCTCAGAAATATTTGAACTGATGAATAATAATGTGCAGCTCCTTTGTCCTCTTTTAATAAACCTTTGGGAACAAAATGCAAGAGCGAGTATCTCTGGAGAAGTGTGGTTCGAACCTGCAGTAAGTTGCAGCATTTTCCTTTCCTCTGTGTTAGTGTCATGCCCTCCCACAGAGTCTCTTCTAGAGACTCAAGTTTTTATAGAACTTTTCAGAAAAAAATAAAAAAATCTCAGTAATTCCTTTCCCAGGAGATCAAAGATCTCCCCACCACCACAATAAGTGGTGCACTGTGCTCTGTTCCAAGTTCAGTCTAAAAAAACAAGAAGGGAAAAACAAATCCCATTTCATTTGAGTTATTTAATAACAAACTCAATTCACTAGGAACCATCCTGATGATATATGGATAATAGAGCTACATTTTCATTGAGTGATTATTTTGTGCCAGACTCAGTGCTAAGGGTTCAACCTGAAAACGTTAGGTTTTATAGCACTGTATGGTTAACATAATTATCCTCCCTTTACACAGTGGGAAGCTGAGGTCCAGAGAAGTGAACTATTGAGGTCATTTAGTTAAGGAGAAGCACGGTCCATGCCTGTGTACACTTAGTCTTATGTCAGAGCCTGGCTATTTAACTGTTATGATAACTTGCCTTTCATCTTCCTTGGTGTCTTGAAGACATTATCAATCAACCATAGGTAATTTGCTTACCCAGCACTTGGGACCTATAGGTTTTTGTCTGGTCCACATGACTTACTCTTGTATGTGGTATTGCGGAGGAATACATTAACTGAGTACCCACCACGTGGCAGGCACTAGCCTCGGCACTTTGACACTCTCTTGCCTCATTTATTAATGTTTTAAAAAATGTATTTGAAGAGAGACATTGCAAGTAGGGGAGGGGCAGAGAGAGAGATAGAGAGAATCCAAGGTAGTCTTTGCACTCTCGGTGCAGATCCTCATGTGGGGCTCAAAATCACAAACCAAACTATGAGATCATGACCTGAGCTGAAATCAAGAGTCTGATGCCTCACCGACTAAGCCACCCAGGTGCCCCCCGTTGCCTCATTTAGTTCTCCCTATAATATTTAATGTTAAGGACTACTTTGTCCATTGTCCAGGTGGGAAAATGGAAGCTTATGGAATTTAAGTAACTTGTACAAGGTTATATAGCAGACAAGAGTTAGAGTCAGGATATTTATCAAGAATTGTTTCGCTCTCAATACTTTTTGTGCCTTTTCTTGTCATCTAGGAATATTCTTAAATTGCCTACTATTGTGGAGGGATAAAATATGTGGTAGGCTTAAAAGAAACAGCAATATGGTATAAGTAATGTCTGAAATGGATATTAAATCAATAGAAATAGGTATAATAGATTGAATATGTATTTAATTGCTGCCACATGCTAGGCATTAAAGTGGGTTAATAAACACTGTGTGGATAGAAGGGCAAGGAATTTAGTTAAACTCAAGAAGATGAATTCTGGACTTCTGTTTCTCAAAGGTTGTCAGGTTGAAAGGAATTTCAGAATTCCAATTTTCCATCTCATGTGGAGTCTCTTACAATTTCCAAAGACTTCAAATGAATGCTCCATATGATGGGAAACTCACTATATTCCATTCTTTCTCTGATAGCTTTTTAAAAAAGGTTTTATTTTATTTTTGAGAGAGAGAGAGTACAAGCAGGGGAGAGGCAGAGAGAGCGGGACACAGAGAATCTGAAGAAGCAGTATCCAGGCTCCGAGCTGTCAGCACAGAGCCTGACCTAAGGCTTGAACCCACGAACTGTGAGATCGTGACCTGAGCCAAAGTTGGACACTTAATTGACTGAGCCACCCTGGCACCCCTCAGATAGCTTTAAATATGAGAAGGGTAACCCACCCTGTGTCTCAGGGCCTCTTCTGTAACCCTGTCCCCTGGCTACCAGATTGTGAACCCCAAGGTAGCCCATATCATATCTGTCTTGATCTCCACTATTGTCCTAGGGATGGACACAGGGCCTGGATTATATTATTCAAAAAATATCTGTTAAGCAGATGAATCATTGGATTATAAATGGTCCTGGTTCTGCCCTGAAAACCAGAGTAAATTTGTTATCTCTTTCCTATGCCAGTCATTTAAGTATTTTGAGACAGAAATAACATCTTCAGCAGGATACTCTTCTATTAACTGTTATTTTATGCTTGGAGTGGTGTGGGGAAAGGGTAGTTATGGCAGAGTACTTTTTTTTTTTTAAATATTTTTATTTATTTCTAGGAGAGAGAGAGAGAGAGACAGCGTGAGCAGGGGAGGGTCAGAGAGAGAGGGAGTCACAGACTGAAACAGGCTCCAGGCTCTGAGCTGGCAGTCAGCACAGAGCCCGACGCGGGGCTTGAACCCACGAACCGCGAGATCATGACCTAAGCGAAAGTCGGACGCTTAACCGACTAAGCCACCCAGGCGCCCCAGCAGAGTACTTTTTATATGCCAGTCGTGTTAGCCACTTTCATGTATAATTTCATCCCATTCTGCCCTCATCTCAATGAGATAGAGGTAGTGTGGTGATCACTCTTGTACAGGTTGGAATAACCAGTATGTTGAGAGTTTGGGTGTCACCCAAGGCTATGCATAGCTGAGTCAGGTTATCAACTCCTGCATCTCAGTAATCCTTTTAATGCTTCTCAAGAAGTAGGGCTTTTGTTTACCTGAAACTTGGATATTGCCCAACATTTGATATAAGTCTAGGAAACTCACGTCTTGAATTTGCTACCCTCAGAGTTGGAAAAGAAGGCATGAATAACAGGGGATCTGCATAACTTGGAATGACATGGTTTCTATAATTATGAAAATTACTGTTTGTGATAAAAATGTCAGGTCAAGGAGTATCAATGGGAAAATGTGTTCCATGAATATTTTCAATGTAGACTCCTTGATAGCTTTTACCCATTTCATGGGGTAAGATTGGTGTAGAAAACTAGTCTGGAGTCCCATTGTGTCAGAGTGGAAAGACCTCAAAAGTTGAAAATATTCTCCTGCTGCTTGGGATTGGAGGTTGATTGAGGCTTTTTATGAACACATCTGGCAGGAAGTGACATCTGTAGCAACAGCTGGCTGGAAAAAGACTGAGAATGGGTAGGGCTAGGTTCAGTAACGAATGATACTTTAAATTCCTACCCAGAATTTTCCAAAGTGAGTCCTGTTGTAACTACAGAGGGAGCAGTTGGGTGAGGAGCTGTCATGGTTGTCTTTTACACATTAAAGTTTTCTGTGTGTCCTTTTAAAGCTTTGTAGGCAAATGAAATGGTTGTGCCTTTTGTGCTTGTTCCACATCTCACAGACACACACAATCCTTGAGAGAGTTGAGGGTTGGGGGTGGGGGTTAACAACAGATTCTAGGAACTTGAGAATACACCTAAGCCTTACCCTTGCAGGCAGTATATATTAGCAGGAGGTGCCATTGAAGCCCCCGTATTATTTTCCATTTCTCCTTGGAACTACTTGGCACACTGGGAATTACTTTAAAAATATATGTAATTATTGACTAAGAATCTTTCTTTTTTTAAATTTTTTTATTTTTATTTATTTCTAGGAGAGAGAGAGAGAGACAGCGTGAGCAGGGGAGGGTCAGAGAGAGAGGGAGACACAGACTCCGAAATAGGCTCCAGGCTCTGAGCTGGCAGTCAGCACAGAGCCTGACATGGGGCTCGAACCCACGAACCGCGAGATCATGACCTAAGCGAAAGTCGGACGCTTAACCGACTAAGCCACCCAGGCGCCCCTAAGAATCTTTCTAATCTAGTATCTCTAGATTATGAGCTCTAGGAGAAAAAGAATCATGTCCAACATGTCTGTCTTGTTCACCATTGTGTGATGAACAGTTTTTATTGTTGGGCTTTGGAGTACATACTTATTGAGCGATTGGGAACCAGTGTTGCAGGGTAATGAATAATATCATTTACTATCAATAATATCAAAAGTATTAATGTGAATCATTTGGGGCTTGGGAAAAACTGTACCCATACCTTTGCTCACTACTTATTAGATTCATCTGCTTAGGTAAATCATTTTGACTCTGAGGTGTTTAGCCACTTATTGTATAAAATCTGAGCAGCAATACCTGCCTTAAAGTGTTGTTGTTATACCTGAAAGGAATCATACATATTAAGTGCTTAGTACAATGGCTAATGCACAGTTAAAATTGTTATTTGTTTTTAATATAATCATTATTGTTGCTATGGTTCACACTCTCTTACACTCATTTAAGAGAACTGGTTGGGAGAAAGTTGGATTATTTTTAAACCACTTTACTGAGGTATGATTAACACACAAAAAGCTGTATGTATTTAATGTATATAACTTCATGAATTTGGAGATCACTACATACCTGTAAAAGTATCATTTCAAGCTACACCTTAAACCTGCCTATCACTTCCAAAGTTTCCTCCCACTTCTCTTGATGATGATGATCATGATAAGAGCACAACATAAGGTCTACAGCTCCTACAGCCACCACTCAATATATATGGTTTGCATCTCCTAATAGAGTAACTGTTTACTAATATATTTTGAGGGATGACTTGGTTGAGTTGTATATGGTCTCAAGCTCTGTATGGCCTTAGAACTCTCTTTCCCAACAACAGTAGAATTAATAGTTAACATATAAGCTCTTACTGTACAACAAACCCTTTGCGATCTTTCTCGTACATTAATTGATGTGACAAGATAGGCAGATTTTACTGTCACCATTTTACAAAGGAAAAAGGTGAGGCTAGAGTGAATAAAATACAATCAGAGGGCCAGTCAGTGGTGGTGGGAAAAGAATGTGAGCTCAGACAGTCTGAGTTGAGTCTGGAATATTGATCAGTACACACACGGTTTATCTGTCACATAGAAATACTCAGCATTTACTTGTTGAATAAAGGAGGGAATAGATTGAGACTTATAGATTCTTGACCCTATTTCATGGTCTAGAATCTAGGGGGGCTGGAGAGGACACCTGCTATGGGACTACAAGTCCCTTGTTCACAGAAGCTATGTCAGAATTAACCCAACAAGTGGAGTAGTGAGAGGAGATAAATGCCAGTAGACCTGGGGTGTTTTAGGCTCTTCAGCTGTTGGAGAAGTTAGGCAAACAACCTGCTAGGGGGCTAAGACCCCAAGACTGAGGGGTCAGTTAGAGCTGAAAGGTATTCTGACAGAGGCAGAGTAAATTTCTTATTGTAATCCAAGTGTGGGGATGAAACAGGCTGAGGGAAATCTGGTTGTATGACCCAAATGTGAACCTTGAGTGACTATCTTCTAGGGTAATCATCTGACTTTGATCATCAGATTGGGACGTTTGATTTCTTTGAGGAAATTTAGTCCGATGCTTCTTGACTTTGGAAAACTGCAGTGAGTTTGCAAATCACTTCACTCTGTGGAGGGGACATCCGTTCTTTGCCTTTCTTTCACCAGAGCAGAGCTTGATCATGAATATTGGGTGGAGGATGATTCAGGGCACCAGTATGAAACTGGGAAAGCCAGTTGACTATTTTAGCTAAGGGGGTCAAGGTGCCCCTACAATAATAAATACTAAAAAAATAAATATTTATCTGTCAATCTATCCATCCACACATTTAACTGCCTACTCACTTACTCATCATTTCATACAGCTATCCATCATCCAAGAAATATTTATTGATGTTTCTGTATTGTTCCTATGCTGAGCACTGGGTGTACAGAGAGACATCAGGAACATAGTCTCCTGGCCTTAGAAAGTTTATAGTTTTAGAGAAGGAGGCTATGTGGTTTCTGGTGGTTGGGAACTGTGTCTTTTATTTTTGTTTTTTTCAGGGTTGAACCCCTCTTTGTTACATCATAGGCACCAAGAGATATATGTTGGATGGGTGAAGGAACAAACTGCCTAGATCTGTTGAAAAAAATATAAGGTCAGGAGAGGAGGAAGCCCATTCCAGTTAGGGAGGCAGGGCATGAGGCTAGGAAGGAAGGGAAATGGCAGTTTATAGCCACAGGCTGGCAGAGCTAGGAAGGCAGAGACAAGTTCAGAGGGGGAGTTCCGGGGTCAGAATAGATCTTTGTCCAAATGACTGTGTCTTGAAGATTAACCACTGCCAAGCTTCTTGAAGGTTGGGGATGACACATTTTTAACCTGGGGGCCATAGATAGAATTCAAGGAGTCTGTGAACTGGGATGTGAAAAAAATGACATGTTTATTTACTTTCACTTTAACTGCTAAGTTAGCATCTTCTTCACTTATGAATGTAGACGACAAAGCACAGTGGTTTTTAAGAGAATCTGTGACTGTCATCTATCGAATCCTACATCTTTTCATATCACATTACAGTTGTTGCTGATAACCCAAAATATTATTTATGCTCATCACTTACCACTTTGAAATTATGGTTGTTATTAGGTCTGCTGCTAGATCTTTTTATTTAATGCATTAATAAAGAGACTGGTCTCTTGCCAAATCACAAGTTTGTTTTAAAAATATTTTGATAACTCTATTTCAATACCATTGATGTTCTTTGTAATCCTTTGTGTCCTGTCTTTATGAATTTAAAAACATTCTGAGAGGGGGCGCATAGTCTTTTGTTTATTCCCTGTGATTTATTTACTTTATAACTGGAAGTTTGTATCTCCTAATCCCCTTCACCTATTTTCCCCATACTCTCACTCATCGCCCTGATAACTAGCAGTTTGTTCTCTGTATTTATGAGTCTGTTGGCATAGTCCTCATTACACCAAAATGGAGTTTCAAGGAACATACACACAGGCTTAAGAACTTTGGGTTTAGATACAAATGCCTTTTTATGCATTGAGACATCAGACTCAGGTCATTTTAGGTTCTAGAGGATTGAGGTAAGGAATCTAAAATCTTTTGCTTGACTAGCTGGTGTTAAATTGTACTCCCAAGTGCCCCACTGAGAGAGGGTAATTTGATGCAAGCTCTTGACTCCCTTTGAGTCCTTATGACCAAAGAACCTCACCAGATTTTCCTCACTGACGGTCTTCCCATTGACTAGTAAGGAAGTGTTAGCTCATCACTTCACAACTAGAACCTAGAAGGAGATAATACCCTCCAGATGCTAGTACCAGACTTCCGAATTTATTACCATTTCAACATGAGTAATGAACGCCATGTGTTGTGCGATGTGTTCTTTTAAGTTTATTAAATCACTCGGGTGCTATTCCAATTGGGTGTTTTATAATCTCTTGAAGAGATATGAAATTTATGGTTGCAGTTTGCTCTGTTTAGATAATTTTTACACTTTTCCCCCTACATGGTTCGTTATTTTTTTTTTGTATTTGCCATAGAAGTAAAGTGTTTAAAATAGCTAGTTTAGAGCTAAGCTGATAAAACTAACAGAATCATAAATTGGGTCATGAATGATCCTTTAAGGCGCCTGCTGTGCCTGAGAGGTGAGCCAAAGCAGGCCGAATAGTGAATGAGGTAGTATACTCCAAGACAGAGGAGTAGATGGGGATGAGCTTCCCAATGTAGAGCCTGAAGGATTCTGAGCTGGCTTCACATGTTGCTGTGTATGCAGATCGTAGCTGAATTGTCATCACATCCAGGAGGGAGTCCTGTCTCTCCAAGAATCACTCTAAACAGGGTTGAGGGGGTAAGTGCCATGTTGAATTAGTCCCAAGTTGTGTTCTGACATGGCCAGGAGCTCTGGGCCAGTGGCATGTCCATCCAGTTATCCACTCACTTTACACCTGCCATTTTCCCTGTGAGATTTAGAAGAGAAAAACTGAAAGGTACCCTCCTTCCCTTCACCATGCCTCTTCATGACTCACAATCAAATCTATTTTTCCAACGTTATTATTAAGCATTGAATTTTAAAATATATAATGAATGAATCATAAAATGTATGATATATACCCACCACCCAGTTCCAATGCCTGAGAACATTTTGCCACCTTTGCTTTGTCCACACATATGTGTATGAAAATGTGTGTGCACATACATGTTTTGTGTGTACGTGAGCCACAGTAAGTTGTAGATATCAACCCCAAAACCTTCAGCCACATCTTATAATGATGAAAACCTTCTGTTTATAGTCAAAACTTTCACACACCTGAGAAATAATTGGCAATAATTCCCTGTTATCTAAAATACAGTCAATATTCAGATTTTTCCAGTTGTTTCCCCAAATATGCTTTTAAATCCCCCTTCAAACACTGACATTCCAGCAAAGTTTACACATTCCATTGGACTATTATACCCTTTGAGTTTCTTTAAATCTAAAGCAAGAGTTCTCAACCTTTTTGGTTTTGAGATCCCTTTACAGTCTTAAAAATACTGAAGAGCTTTTGTTCATATGGGTTATATCTGCTGATATTTACTGTGTTAGAAATTTGAAACTGAAAACTTTTGAAAATGTAGGAATGCGTGACTGCATATTCCATTATCTACTACCACAATGATATCATCACACCTCCTCTAATCTCTGGAAAATGCCACTGTACACTCAAAAGAGGTGGGAACAAAGAAGGCAAATAACATCATAGTGTAGCTGTGAAATAGTTTTCACTTACCAGAACCCTTAAAAGAGTCTTGGGGACCTGGACTACACTTTGGAAACTGCTGACCTAGAATAATTACCTAAACGTATTTTCTGACAGTTTTTTCTTTGTCCTGAATAAATTTGTTAATGAAAATGTAAAAACATGAAAAGTAAAGAATTGTATGGAATTCTTTTGATTTTTGTGATAAGTCGCTAGTGACACAGAAAGCAGGGTGGTGTGGTGATTAAGAGAGCTAGTGCTGTTCAGAACTGGGAAGGCAGGCTCAGCATCTGCCCCCCACCTCCACTTCTGAGCTGTGTAGCAGCTCCTTTGCCTTAGTTTACTAATTTGGAAAGTGAGGGTAGTAACACCTGTCTCACCCTTGTTTTACAAGTACTACAGAAAAAAATGTATATTGTGTGGCTAAGACTGTGCCTGTTACATAGTAAACGCTCAGTAAGTGTCTTAATAGCAGTGGTTTTCAATGGGAGTGATGCTGCATGTAGCCTGCACATGTGTGTGCGTGTGCACACACACACACACTGAGGACTTCTGGCAATGTCTAGAAATGCTTTTGTTCATCACAATGAGGGTAGAGGACGTGCTACTGGCATCTAGTAAGTAGAGGCCAGGTGTCTTAGTCCTTTTGAACTGTTATAATGTAATACCCCATTTCCCATAGTCTGGAGGCTGGGAAGTCCAAGATCAAGGCATTGGCAGATTTGGTGTCTGGTAAGGGCCTGCTTCCTGGTTCATAGACAGCCTTCTTTCCCCTGTGTCCTCACATGGTAGAAGGGGTGAGGGAGCTCTCTAGGGCTTCTTTTATAGGAGCATTAATCCCAATCATTAGGGTTCCATCCTTATAACTTAATCACCCCGCAAAGACCCTACCTACTAATCCCACCAGCATGGCAGGGAGGTTTCAACATGTGAATTTTTGGCGGGGTGAGATACAAACATGTGGTCTCTAAACATCCTAAAATGCACAAGAACCCCTCCCCCCAACAGAGAATTATGTATCCCCAAATGACAGGAACACAGAGGTTGCAAAACCCCTACTCACAGCCAGTTAAAATGGGTTTAGTCAAGTTAATCATCAGAGAGATGCAATCTAATCTTTAATGCTAGCCTCCTCTACAGCAAGTTTATGTGTGGATTGTAGTCAAAACAATTACTGAGCCCTTACTCAGTGTAAGGCACTTTGCTAGGTGCTGTAGGGGACACAGCCATGTGTCAAACCAGTGTAAAAAGCAGTTGGAAACCACCATACTCTGGGTCTCCTCATCTTTGTTTATCTTAGTCACTCAGCTTCCCCCTCACAGACATTCGAAAGGCAACTCTGGGTCCTAAAGTTGGTAGCTGGAACTTGGTTGGAAAGCTGCCTCCAACTTCTGTGTTTGTTCTAAGTGAAGCAGATATTTGTAAATGGGGCAGTAGCCTTCTCCGTAGGGACCAGTTAGTGCTCAAGACATTCCAGATGCTATGGGATTGCTTGGCTGCCTGGGACCACAGATATTCAGGGCATACTGCCTTCTCCCCCAGATGCCTTCCCTTCTTGGTTTCTTCTTCTCCATGTGCCTCTTGTCATGGCTGTCCTGTCTATCTGCTTTGTTCCTGCTTTTGTTTGGCTTAGTGGATGACTTTGAAATAGTAACATCTTGAAGGTACTGCATCTCTTGGCTTAGGGTTTCTTGAGCAATGCTGTATTCTGGAATGAGTTGTGAATTGCCTTAAAAAATTTATTCTTCACAGCGATTCTGCTGCAAGACCCAGTAATCTTGACATTAATCTCCAATAGGGATTCTTGTAGTTAAGGTGAAGAACCTATGACTTTGTCCCAGAAAATGAGCTTTACATGTCAGAAAATGGGAATTTCATTGCTGCAGTGTGCTGGCATTCGGTCCTCGTGTTCCATGTTCCTTCTTCTTTTTTCCTAAGTCTTGGATCCCATGGAAGAGTAATGCTTCTTCCAGTTTAAAATCTCCCAGTTTACATTATGAAGACAGTCCCACAGCCTCTTCCTAACATACATGGCTCTGCCCACTCCAGTCCTTGCCCACCTCTCTCTCATCATTCCTGCCATCTCTCTGGTCATTGTGCTCCAGCTGCATTGACCTCCTTTCATCTCCTTGAACAAACTGTTTTCTGTCTCAGAACTTTGCACCTGAAAACTGTCCCCTCCATCTTAAACATCCTGCTTCTTGCTTTCTAGGCAGCTGTTTCCTTCCCCTTCAGCTTTAAATCCATCCCATCAGACAGCCTGTCTCTGACCTCTTCATGTGTCACATACTACCTCCTTCCTTCCATTTTTAGCATTGGTTATAACTGACAAACATTTGGGATGGGGTGCTTGCCCACCAAGCAGTTGGTGCCATGGGGGAAGTGAGCTCTTGGTGACTACCCTGTTTCTGGCACTGGATTCAGTGTTTGGGCATATCATTGGTACTCTGTGAATTTTTAGTGGATGGATGAGTGTATAAATGAATGAGTACATGACTAGGCTTTCTTTAGCTGTTTTCCTGTATTTCTCAAATGCCATTGATCTTAGAGCCTAGAAAACTCAGGATGAGAGGAAAGAGAGGTCTGCTCCAGCCTCTTAGGCCTTCACACTTGTCCTGGGCCTGACTCCTTTCAGAGGCCTCGTGTGTCCATGCCTGCTAAAGCTGGGCATAGCCATGCAATGCCCTCAGAGCCCACAGAAGAGGGGGTCAGTGTCAGCAGGCCTTGGCTTCTCAGAGGCATCTGCTGAAAGCAGTTGTTGGCACAAGTGTGTCAAGAGAGTAGCAGAGCAGAGGAAATGTCAAAGGGTGAATGGGATAATCAGGCCCTAGCCGTCAAAACTGCCACCCACTCAAGCCTGTCAGATTCTACAAGAGAAATCTTCCAGACGTGTCAGCTTCTTCACATGTCTAATGGCAGAGAAAAGGATGCACCTGAGAGAGGCTTGTGGGGCCAATGCCAATTGATTGGGGCCTTTTTGAGCCTGACTAGGAATATCCAATGTGGGAATATTTAGGCCATTTGGAAGAGTGGCAGCTGGAGAGGAAGGCAAGGAAGCTCTCAGAGTATGGATTCTGATTAAGTTCCCAGTGTGTGAAATAAGTGCCTGAATGATCCTCATTATCCCATTTCCCTTCTCATTTCTTGTATGTGGATACTCATGAAACTAAGCAAAGGCCTTGTGATTCCTTGGCACAGTAAGCAGAGCTCAGTAGAGTCTTTAGTAATACTGCATACTGTTCCCATGACAAGGCTTATTCTGCAGTCAGCACATTAATATTATCCTGTGGATCTCTCAGGTATCATATGAGAGCCTGGGAAAGAGAACAGTGGACATGACAGACCAGATTTGTCCCTTTGGAGGCTACATTCTAGTAGGGACAGATGGGGACACAATGTTAATTAAAGCATTAGTAAACCCAGGGAATTCCAAGGAAGAATGAAGTGGGTGCTGTGACAGGTAGTGGCCTGGGGATGTGGTGGGGATGTCTACTTTAGATAGGCAGGGAAGTGTTGTCACTGGGAACCTCAAGGTGGAGTTATAACCTACATCTCCCTTGCCATTTTTTTTTTTTCTGATTAAAGAATAGGCCTTTATTTCTCCTGTTTTAAAGAGTCAAAGAGAAATTATTTGAAAATGCCAGGATGGCAGAGATGTGATGTTCGTGAGCCAGTCTAGGATCCTTTACTGATCTCAGGTGGACCAGTCCTGATTTTACCTGCTCAGTCTACATGGAATAAACCTTTTTCAACTCTGTGGACCACTGTTTTGGTTCCGTCTTCTTATCAAACACACATGGATGAAATGGGGAAGTCTACAAATGAGTGGCCCTGGGGGTCTGGCTTCTTTGCCCTGCTGTTCTGAACTCTCCCC
>NW_027531893.1:4374004-4488816 GCF_008692635.1 Crocuta crocuta
TAAATTGAGGATGATAAAAATGCCTCTGCCTCCATCTACTTTCAGGACAAATCATTGCTGTAATTTACAAAGTAACAGCATTTGGCTTTATTGATACACCCCTCTGTTTTTGTGGTTCTTATTTGTTTTGTTTTGGTTTCATTAATAGTTGCTTTTAACTTTCAAAGTTACTGTATTTTCTTTGGGTTTATTTTACACCCCCCCCCCAAAAGATTGGGTCAAAAGGAAGCTTCACTTAGTTTCTGACTCTTGCTTATTTTCCAATTCCTTCCTTCCTTCCTTCCTTCCTTCCTTCCTTCCTTCCTTTCTTTTTCTTTTACAAATAGTTTATTGTCAAGTTGGTTTCCATATAACACCCAGTGCTCATCCCCACAAGTGTCCAATACTTACTTTTAAGGTTATATATTTTCCTCTGAGAACTACTTTGGCTGTATCCTGTTACGTTTGCTCTGCAAACCCTAATCGTTAGATTGTACCTAGTTTCTAATTTCCATTTTGATTTTCTCTTTTAAAGTATGATTTTAAATTATCAAGTATACATATAGTTTGGGAGGCCCATTTTGGGTTATTTATATCTAATTTTATAGGATTGATGGAGTAATTGTCGCCCAGTAACTATCAACCTAAACAAAATTTTGACATTTTCTTTGTCGTCTGGTACCCAGATTTTACAACACGTACTTAAGATCATATGTAGGCTGTATTATTTGGGTTGATCAAATGTTCTATAGCTTTTCTTATTTTTCTGCTTCATGTATGGCTTACTTTTAATTTGTCTTCTCAAGTTGGTGCTTCTGTGGAAAAGCCCTATTAGTATTATTTTCTTGCTTAGCCTTAGCACTAAGCCAGAAATTACAAAGTAGCAAGAAGAAAAAGAAACCCCTTCATCACTCCTCCAGGTTAGTCAAGGGGATTGTGTCTGCTAATGAGACTTGAAAGTGAATTGGGGGCTGAGCTTATCGATGCAGTAAAACAGCCCATGGCAAGGATATCTCTGTGGAGTCTGAGTGATCCGTGTCTGGACCATGTTCAGGGGATGGCCGCAGTTACATTAGTTGGCTTTGTAATGAGAAGTTTCTCGAGATACAGCACTTAGTCCACTGGGCAAGGGTGAGGAGGATTCTAGCAGCCACATCATCAAACAGTCCACTTTTTTAAAAGGCCTTTTTAAAGGGACTCAGAAAAATATAAAATTAAGGTCATCTCTGAGGTCTTTGCTAAGCTGAATAAACCCTGAAGCAAAAATCGTATCTTTTCCCAAAGCTTAACACAGAGCTTTAGAGATCTGTGAGAAAGAACAGCCCTTTGAACATAAGGCTTGATTGGTAGCATAAAGCACTGGAGGTGGCTCTACTAACCACCAGGGCTGCTGGAAAGTACTTCTGGAGTAATCAGTGACACAATCATATGTTTCCAGGCTTCTTGGCAATCCCTTATCTGGGAGCATAAACAGGCTAGATCTAGGCTGGATCGTTTTCCTCTTGAGATAAAACTGTAGCCTCCAAGGGCTTCAGAGAAGTGACAGGTAGGTGGGTATGTGTAATTCTTCATTTAACTGAATCAGCGCCCTCTCCCTCCCTCTCCACTGTCATAGAGATGTCACTGTTCTTACTTTGTGTGTGACAGTGCTTTTGACAGCAGGCCCCTCCTTTCTTCCCTCCCACTTCTGTTTCATATGCCTATTTTGAGGTAGTTCACCATTATCTGGGATGTGTGTCTGTCTGGTCTAAGGTCACTGAACTGGTAGCAGATGGAGCACACTTTCAACCCTTTTGGTGTTAGTTTCTCCCTAGCTTGTTTATCTCATTCAGTTGCTCCGGGGCTTGTTGTCCATGCTTTTGGTAGGGGAAGCATTACCATAATTAGACAGTGTTATTAATCAGGATTCTCCCCAGAAACAGAAATATAGGCTAGATATACACACATTCATTATTAAAAATTGGCTCATGTGATTATAAAGGCTGAAAAATCCCGAAATCTGCATTTGACAAGTGGAGACCCAGTAGAGTCAATGGTGTAGTTCTAGTTTGAGTCCAAAGGCACGAGAACTAGGAGAGCTGATGGTATAAGATTCAGTCTGAGTTTAAAGGCAAGAGAAAACACATGTCCCAGCTTGAAGACAGGCAGAGCAAAATTTCCCTTATTAAGCCTTTTTAAAAATCAAAATATAATTAACATACAAGGTTATATTAGTTTCAGGTGTACAACCTACAGATGCAATAATTCTACAAATCTCAGTGCTCACTATGAGTGTAGTCACCATAAAACGTTATTACAGTATTATTGACTATATTTTCTGGGTTTTAGTTTTTTATCTCTGTGACTTACTTATTTTATAATTGGAAGTTTGTATCCCTTAATTCCCCTGAGTCAGCTTTTTTGTTCTCTTCAGGTCTTCAATGGGTTGAGTGAGTGCTACCCACACTGGGGAAGGCAATATGCTTTACTCATTCCACAAATTCAAATGTTAATCTCCTCAAGAAACACCTGCACATGGGCACCTGGGGGGCTCAGTCAGTTAAGCATCTGATTCTTGGTTTTGGCTCAGGTCATTATCTCACAGTTTTGTGAGTTTGAGCCCCATGTTGTGCTCTATGCTGACAATGTGGAGCCTGCTTGGGATTCTCTATCTTCCTCTCTCTCTGCCCCTCCCTCACGTGCACTGTCTTTGTCTCTCTGAAAAGAAATAAATAAGCTTAAGAAAGAAAACCAACCAAACAAACAAACAAAAACACCTGCACAGAACACCCTGAATAATGTTTAACCACATAGCTGGTGACTTTTTGCCCAGTCAGGTTGACACATGAAAATAAGCAACATAGTTATATATGTAGTATTCATGATATGTTACAAAATTGGAATTGAAATAATCTTTACTCAGGCACTCAATCCATTAGTATTGTATGAGCAACCATATACAGTAGTTGAATAACAACAAAAAGTCTCAACTCAAAACTAAATAAAAACAAAATGTTATCTCACAACGCTGAAAATTCCACAGGGTATGTCAGTCTTTCCTATTAGGCAAGATGGGATCCCCATCCTCAAATGATATTTCAGAGAATCAGCCCTTAAATTCTTTCCTGTGTTTTGGCTTCATTTTCAGTCTCTCTCAGTGGAATGTGGCCACCAGCAGCTTCTGTATTACTACCTTTGCCCACCCAGTAGCAAAGTGGGAGCCAAATTTCTGCAAAAGCCATGTTGCTTATGTTCCTTGGGTTATCCTGGGTCACAGATCTATCCCTAAATCAGACCTGTCAAAGAGGGTTCAATAAAGTGTCTGCTTGAGGTCAAACCACATGGAAACAGCATGAGGAAGGGATGACTCTTGAGTAGAAACTTAGGATATCAAAACTAGAAGTTAAACTTAGAATTACCATATGATCCAGAGAATAATATCTGCTGGCCCAGATATCCCAAAGAACATAAGCAACATGGCTTTTGCAGAAATTCATTTCCAACCTTGCTGCTGGATGGGCGGAGGTAGTAATACAGAAGCTGCTGGTGGCCATAATTCCACTGAGAGAGCCTGTCTGAAAATGAAGCCAAAACACGGGAAGTTCATAGGTCCACAAAAAGACTTGTACATGAATGTTTATAGCAGACCTACTCATAATAGCCAAATGTCCATCAGCTGATTAATTTTTTTAATGTTTATTCATATTTCAGAGGCAGAGGCAGAGTATAAGCAGGGGTGGAGCAGAGAGAGGGAGACACAGAATCCAAAGCAGACTCTGGGCTCTGTGATAGCACAGAGCCCGTAGTGGGGCTCAAACTCACAAACTGTGAGATCATGACCTGAGCTAAAGTCAGACACTTAACTGACTGAGCCACCCAGGCACCCCTCCATCAGCTGATTAATAGATAAACAAAATGTAGCCTATCCCTACAGTGAATTATTATTCAGGCACCAAAAGGAATGAAGTATTGATACATGCTACAAGGTGAATGAACCTTGAAAACATTATACCTCAATGAAAGAAGACAGACATAAAAGGTCAAATGTTGTATGATTCTATTTATCCAATATCCAGTTAGGCAAATATCCAGATAGGCAAATCACACACAAATTCATAGACACAAAGCAGGTACATGGTTTTTACGGATTGGTAAGGAACTGCTTAATGTGAGGTTTCCTTTTTTAAAATATTAAAGTATAATTAACATACAGCATCATATTTGTTTTAGATATACAATATAATGACTAAACAGTTACTCAGTGTTCATCATGGTGAGGGCACTCTTAGTGAAACTTTGCCATTTGGAACAACATGAATGGACCTAGAAGGTATAATGCTTAAGTGACATAAGTCAGAGAACGACAGAAACCATATTATTTCACTCAGAGGTGGGATTTAAGAAACAAAGAAAAAAGACACAAACAAGAAAATAGCCTCTTAAATACGGAGAACAAACTGGTGGTTGTCAGGGAAGATGTGAGTGGGGTGGGTGATTTAGGTGAGACTTCCTTTTGGGCAATGAAAATGTTCCGGAACTACATGGTGATAAAGGTTGCACAACTTGGTGAACATACTAAATGTCACCATTGGTAAATTTTATGTTGTATTTTACCACAATCAATATAGTACATGTTAATCCATTTTGAATTAAAAAGAAAAACCAGAGGAAGTGAGATAGGAATGCTGAATGGATAAAATCATTTTTAAAATGTTTTTTATGTATTTCTGAGAGAGAGAGAGAGAGAGGACAGTGAGCGAGCGAGTGCAAGCATGAGCAGGGGAAAGTCAGAGAGAGAGGGAAACACAGAATCTGAAGCAGGCTCCAGGCTCTGAGCTAGCTGTCAGCACAGAGCCCGATGTGGGGCTTGAACCCACAAACCATGAGATCATGACCTGAGCCGAAGTTGGAGGCTTAACCGACTGAGCCACACAGGAACCCCTGGATAAACTCATTCTATAGCCCACATCCATTGGGAACTTATCAAAATCAAAAGCAACACCAATGAAACTAGTGATTATGGGGTGAGGAATGGAAGATGTAGAATCATATATGGATATACCTATCAAGTCACAAGGCTTAATTTTTATTTTTAAGTTTCTGCCTTTTAATACTGTCTGAGGTCTTGGGCATCTATGGAAAAAGTAGCTGCCTGTCCCTTATTACCATGTGTGTCCTAGAGTCATACAAAATTCCTTTATTTTTTATTCCACTACAATTTAATTTTTAATGTTTGTTTATTTTTTGAGAGAAAAAGAGAGGGAGACAGAGCATGAGCAGGGGAGGGTCAGAGAGAGAGGGAGATACAGAATCTGAAGCAGGCTCCAGGCTCTGAGCTGTCAGCACAGAACCTGACATAGGGCTTGAACTCATGAACTGTGAGATCATGATCAGGCACTTAACTGACTGAGCCACCCAGGCACCCCATCTTCAACTATAATTTAAAGTCCTGGGCACCTTATAGGGATATCTTTCTTAGCAGTTCAACCATATGAGTCTGTTGTATTTCTATTATGTGCCTGGTATTTTCTTAGACATGGGTCTGTTTTTCTGGTAAATCTAATAACTACATTGAATTAGTACTTACTATGTGCTAGGATCTCTGCTAATATTTTTTTTTCATTGGATTCTCACAGCAGCCCTGTGTGGTGGGTACTATTATTATCTACCCTTTACAGATGTAGAAACTGAGGCTCAGAAAGCTTATGGACATGGCCCAGCTAGATGGCAAAGGTAGGATTCAAAACATAGAGCAGCCCCCTGATGCCAAAATCCCTGCTCTAAACCATCCAACATAGTAAATGAGGACATCAGCAAATGCTAGATGCTCTCAGCTCCACACAAACCAGAGAAGCATCCATTAGAAAGCACAAATTAGACCATCTTGCTGTCTTCTGTGGATTCCCTATTTATAGAGTGCCCACTGGATGCTTTTTCTAACTTAAGCTAGAAGGTTTTCTTTGAAAGTTTCAATCTGCAACTTAAAAGCAAAGCAAGAGAAGAAAAGAGCTTGGGAGTGCACTTCACCCAAAGCTGTTCTGAAATCTGAGAGCAAGGACACAGGAGGAGAAAGATTATCATCTTATTAGCGTAGGAGGATAAAGATGATCAGGCAGAGATGCTCCATTATTTATAGGAATCCAGCTCTTTTCTATACACTTCACTGAGGCATTTGATATATTTGTGCTGGAGATTAACACTGATGTTATTTTCTTTAATGTCTGTTTTTAGTGTATGCGATGCATGTTGGCATTCAGGAAATTCAGCCAGAGGAGAAAAACAATAGTATTAATTAGGAATGTCAGTCATGGGTGTTATGAAATTCAAAACTGCCAAGTTTCTGGAGCATTTAGTGGTAATTATAATAGACTGTGGAGACAAGCTGTTCTTCGTTTTCCTATACAGAAATGCACAGTTTGATGGGCAAGTGATCAAAGTGCTCATACAAACCCTTGTGAAAGAGTGTCTCTCTCTTGCCCTGTTATTTTTAGGACTCTCTGCTTTTGCTAATTCAGAGCTGCCCAGAGAGAGGAGACCATCAGTGAATATAAGGCCCTTTGTCTTTTAGAATTTAAAATTGCTATGTAATAGTTTTCAGTATCTCCCACAAGTTGGAGTTTGGGTGTGTGGGGGGGTGGTAAATGATACCATACACCAGCCTGGTGGTATATTCAGATATAAATCAGAGCCATAGCCTTTTTCCAAGTAAAGTCACACATTTAATCAATTTTCCCTCAAAGTAATGAATAATAAAAACCCTCTGTTCTTTGGATAACCCAGTTAAATGGGTAGAGAGATTTGCATTTTTGAGAATCATAATAAAAGGGTCACCACTTCCCTGGATTTTCTCAGGTTTCTGGTTAGAGGTTTATGTTTCCTGATTTGTTTTGGGAGTATTCCTGTTAACCCAGGGACAGAGAATAGAACAATAGGGATGTAAGAAATCTAATGCGGGTACACTGATTTCTTGTATCACCTTATATGAGCCTTAGAATGGCCCCTTGAGACCATCTAGGGAGATCCTAGCCCACCCAGTGCGGAGACTCAGTTGCAAAGATCAAGAAACTTGCCCTTGCCGAAGGTTATTCAGATACTAATGATCAGGAGGGCTCCTAACTTCCTGGCTGGTGCTCTCTGTATTTTACTGCTTCCTGCTATTTGCATGTGCGTTCTCTATGTCTGTTAGGCTGAACCTTTTAAGTCTGGCTTTGGGCACACATCTTTCTTAATGGACAAGTACTCCTCTATAAAAAGGACCCAACTTGTAGGTAATGGTTAACTGTGTCACATTCTCTACAAAACTGTTATTTCACCTGATTCAAACAAAAACAATCAAATGTGGCTCAAAGAGTAAGTCCTCTTTTCTTGGGAAAGAATATAGCAGCAAGAGACTCAGAACCATCCATCTCTGATCTTTTTTTTATCTGTAACCACCACTCCATTAGCAGGTGATAATGATATGAAGAGGAAAAAACTCTAGGTATTGTTGGTTCATCTATAATTTCTGGGACTTACAAGAAGCCCAGCTAAATTCAGTGGTATCTGATGGTGCAGGCCAGATGTGAGAAATAAAGGAGGTATGAGGAGAAGTCCTCTGCCATATGCCAAAACTAATCATTTTAAATAATTAGTAGCAGGTCTTTCTTCATCCTGAATGTTTTCAGAAATAATTGGGTAGCTTGTGGTTGGGCCAGTAATTGCTGCGATTTGTGCTGCCCATGGACCAGCCTCCACTCCAGGAGTGATACGACAGTGGAAACAGACCCCCCACCCCCAGCATTTTGGAAGAATGTCTAGAGCATCTCTGCATCCTTTGGAAAAGCAGGGCACGTTTTCCTGCTGACACACACAAGCCTTATAATTTAGCATTAGAAAAGAAAAATGGTTTAGAACAAGAAAATATATTTAGAGCTCATTATTCAAGTAGGAGTCACAGAGAAGGGGCAAGGACGGAGCCAGTCAACAAGAAACAGCTCACATTACAGGGTCAGAAGGAAGCATGTGTCTGGCACTCAGAAGTTAGGCAGGAAACTGTTTCAAGGGCAACAGGGTCAGTATCAAGGTCAGGAATCAGTAAGAGAAGATGCACTAGGTTGCCATCTCCCTGACTAACCCATCAAGAGGACTCGGTCCAGAACTGCTCCCTTGCCTGTCCTCTTCGCTCCCTGGCTCCCAGCAAAGGTCAGTTCACAGTGAATTTCCATGGTCTGGCCCCAAGGAGGCTACCTCTTGGCATCCAAATATTGGCACTGCTGTCATGGAGGCCAGATCTAGCTTTTCCGTCAAATGGAAGGGGGTCTGTGAGGCAACTGTTCTGACTCAGCAACATTCGTGTCTGCCTTTGGGTGGAACTCCACAGCTGCAGTTCCCGCCCCGCCTAATTTTCCACTTGAATTTCTTTCCTTTCTAGCTACCTGCTATGCCAACCTGCCAACCATTGGTCTTTACCCCTCACTCTTCTACTGCATTATACATAGACATTACAAAGTATGTCTCGATCATCCTTGGCCCCATTCTGGGGCTTGCGGCCCTTTTCTCTGCTGTCTAAGCCTTGTTAGCACTGCCCTGTTTAGCATTTGGCTTGTGTTACCTGCTTTGGCCTACAGCTTTTCTTTTTTCCATCAAGGCTGGTTACAATAAAGAAGAGGGCATAAGGAAACCCCATGTGCCTCAATACATCCTAGGAAAAAAAAAGAACTAATGCTTTCTGAAGACCTACTATGTACCAGGGTTTATGCTAGTTGCTTTGTAAATATTATTGCAATTCAGTAATTATTTATTGCTTATCCATTATATGTCCAGTGCTGTTCTAGGATGTGGTTGTAGAGTGGAAGCCAAGGAAGATATACTCAATTATCATAATTCTTAGAGTCAAGATGGGGGGGCATGTAGTTAAGAAGGAATTACAAGCATAATAGGTGTTCTACAAGGAGAAGCATAGGGTATAGTGAAAATCTTCCTGGTAAAAATCAACTGGATTTAACCTGATTTAGGAGCCAGGGGAGGTGTTTCTGAGTAACTGATATTTATGCTAAGTCTCAAAGGATGAACATGATTTCTTGCTCATGTAATCTCCATGTTCCTCTAAAATGGATATAACATTCATGTCCTATCTTGAAAGTGGGGCAACCAGATAGTGATGGATCTAGGATTCAGTCTCCGGTTTGTTTGACCCCAGAAACCACTTCTTTTCCATCAGGTTCTGGTTCTTCCTGGGGCTTTTTCATGTCAGAAAATCTTGACGAAGGGACTTAGAAAGCAAAAGTAGAAGGGGTCTTTCTGGCAGTGCTCAGATTCTGCTTGCTCAGAACTGGAAGTGTCTCCTGGGGTGCACAGAACCTAATAGAGTGGCCGAAACATCAACTTCAGATTCACATCTTGTTTGGTGACTTTTATAAATCTGTAATTTTAGGTACTACATTTCTCCATCCCTACAGTAAAAACTTTTTTGTGCTGCTTCAAGAATCTAATGTGTGCCAGGCCATGCTACATGGTAGGTATTTGAAAATAGCACATCTTTGGGTCCTAAGGAATGGGGTGTGGGATGAATTGCCCAGGAGGTTCTCCTGTTTATAAGAGGCCATTTACTGCAGAGTTGTTTCTGGGCTTTGGGCTAAACGTGTTTGTGCTGAAAAGGATAGAAGCATCTCTTTGGGTTTTCAGCCAGGCGGCCACAGATGTGGACAATAGAGAACCCAGCTCACGTGCTCTATGGGAAGAAGACAATCGCTCCCCAAACACAGCTGCCTCCTTCTCAATTGGACCCAACTTTGCCAGATAATGGAAACACAGAAAACAAGGCACGGGAAAAACGAGCTGTTTATGTTTAAACATGGCAATCGAACCTCAACACTGAGCCTTCTTGGATGGCATCCGCGTGTTATCTCACAGCCTGCGTGGCTGTGGGGCCTAGCCTATGGATTTCCAAGACACTGCTGTGGCCCATCTGTCAGGGAGAGATGGATGATTAATGACATCTGCTCCAGATGTCCTCTCTCCTTGGGGACGATGCGTGTGGAAACACTCGGCCTGCATTCCACTTCTCCTCTAGCAGCTCCTGGTAGTGGCAGGCATTGCTTGGAAGTAGAGAAGGGGTATGGAGTTCTTGTTGAATGCAGTTTTAGGAGACAAACCTGTTTCTGGGAACAACATTTTCTGTACCTGAAAGCTCTGTGGGCTAAGCCTTGTCCACAAAACAAGCCACAGTGGAGATCATCTACAGGATAAAGACGTCATTCTTTTCTACTCAGCTATTAACCCATCTGTTTATCCATCCATCCACTTATCTAGCCATCCAGCATTTTTTTATTTATTTTACAAATAGTTTATTGTCAAATTAGTTTCCTCATAACACTCAGTGCTCATCCCTACAAGTGTCCTCCTCCATGCCCATCCCCCCTCCCCCCCACATCCATCGGTCCTCAGTTTTTGTCAGCATTCAAGAGTCTCTCATGGTTTGCCTCTCTCCCTTTCCCCCACCATTTCCACCCTTCTTCTCCCCCTTGCCCATACATCACACAGAAAAGATCTGAAGCCATTTTTTTATTTATTAAAATTACATTTATTGAACAATTATTGTGTACCTATCACCATACATTGTATATATTCCACCTGTAACTTAGGGACAAGTTAAGAGCTAAGGGAACTCTGGAACTAGACAGCCTGAGTTATAATCCCAAGTCTCCATCTTACTCGTTTCTAAGGGCAAGATGCTCAACCTCTTGGAGATTCCATTTCCTGATGTATGAAATTCAGATACCAACTTACAGAGGTCTTGTGATAATCAAATGAGATTGTGCATGAAAGTGCCTATTATTGGCCACACAGTAATGTTAAGTAAATGTTAGTATTGTGATTTAAAAAAAAAATTATTGAGGTATAGTTGACACATAACATATTAGTTTCAGGAATTTAAAAAAAATGATTCAGTACTTGTACATATTGCAAAATAATTGCCACAGTAAGTCTAAGTGTCAATCAATGGGTAGATGGATACAGAAAATGTGGTGTGTATATAGACACACACAGTGGAATACTACGCAGCCCTGAAAAGAATGAAATCTTGCCATTTGTGACAATGTGGTTCAATCTTGAGGGTATTAATGCTAAGTAAAATAAGTCGGAGAAACGCAAACACCATAAGATCTTACTTATATGTGCAACCTATTATAAAAAATTTTTAATTCCAATATAGTTAATATACAGTGTTATATTAGTTTCAAGTATAATATAGTGATTCAACACTTCCATGCATCACCTGGTGCTCTACACAACAGGTAAACTCTGTAATCCCATCCATCCTCCTACCACCTCCCATCTGGTAGCCATCAATTTGTTCTCTATAGTTAGGAGCCAGTTTCTTTGTTTCTTTTTCTTTTGCTTGTTCGTTTTGTTTCTTAAAAAAAAAAAAAAAAAACCACTGTATGTTTCTTTCTCTGACTCATCTTGCCCAGTGTTACACTCTTTAGCTCCATCTTTGTTACAAATGGCAAGATTTCATCCATTTTATGGCTGAATAATAATTTGTATAAATATGTACATACATACTGTGTCTTCTTTATCCATTCATCTATCAGTGTACACTTGGGCTGCTTCTATAATTTGGCAATTGTAAACACTGTGATAAACATAGGGGTATATTTCACCCTATGAATTAGTATTTTTGTATTTTTTTAAGATTTTATTTTTAAGTAATCTCTACATCCAGTGTGGGGCTCAGACTTAGAACCCCAAGATCCAGTCACATGCTCTACTGATTGAGCCAGCCAGGTGCCCCAGTATTTTTGCATTTTGGGGGTAAAGACTCAGTACTGTGATTACTGGATCGCAGGGTAGTTCTTTTTTTTTTTTTTTTTTNGCTGTTTCCGATCGCAGGGTAGTTCTATTTTTAACTTTATGAGGAACCTCCATGCTGTTTTCCAGTTTCCATTCCTGACTGCACCAGTTTGCATTCCTACCATTAGTTCAAAAGGGTTTCTTTTTATCCACATCCTCACCACTGGTTATTTTTTCTTGTGTTTTTTAGGTTAGCCATTCTGACAGGTGTGAAGTACTCATTGTACTTTTGATTTACATTTCCCTGATGATAAATGATGTGGAGCATCTTTCCATGTGTCTATTGGCCATCTACATGTCTTGTTTGGAGAAACGTCTGTTTGTATCTTCTGCCCAGTTTTTAATTGGATCATTTGTTTTTCGGGTGTTGACTTGTATAAGTTCTTTATTTCGGAAACTGACCCTTTATTGGATATGTCATTGTCAAATATCTTCTCTCATTTTGTAGGTTGCCTTTTAATTTGTTGTTTCCCCCTTTGCTGTGCAGAAGCTTTTAATTTTTATGTAGTCCCAGTAGTTTATTTTTGCTTTTATTTCCCTTGCCTTAAGAGGTGTATCTAGAAAAATGTTGCTATGACTTATGTCAGAGGAATTACTGTTTGTGCTCTCTTCCAGGATTTTATTTGTTTGAGGTCTTACATTTAGATCTTTAATCCATTTTGAGTTTGTTTTTTGTATATGGTGTGAGAAAGTGGTCCAGTTTCATTCTTTTGAATGTAGCTGGCCAGTTTTCCCAGCACCATTTGTTGAAGAGACTGTCTTTTTTTTTTTTTTCCATTAGACATTATTCTTGCTTTGTCAAAGATTAATTGACCATATAATTGTGGGATTTTTCCCCTCTGGGTTTTCTATTCTGTTGTATTGATCCATGTGTCTATCTTTATGCCAATACCATGCTGTTTTGATTATTAAAGCTTTGTAATATAATTTGGAGTCTGGAATTGTGAAGCCTCCAGCTTTGCTGTTCTTTTTCAGAATTGCTTTGGTTATTCAGACTCTTTTATGATTCCATATAAAATTTTAGGATTGTTTATTCTAGTTCTGTGAAATATGCTGTTGGTATTTTGATAGAGATTGCATTAAATCTGTAGATTGCTTTGGGTATATAGACATTTTAACAGTATTCTTCCAATCCATGAGCATGGAATGTATTTCCATTTCATTGCATTGTCTTCAATTTCTTTCATTAGTGTTTTTTACCTTTTAGAGTACAGACCTTTCATCTCTTGGTTGAGTTTTATTTTTTAGATGTCTTAATTTTGGTGCAATTCCAAATGGGATGGTTTTTTTAAGTTCCCTTTCTGTTGTTTCATTATTCATGTAGAGAAATGCAGTAGATTTCTGCCCATTGATATTGTATGTTGTGACCTCACCAAATTCATTGTTCACTTCTATCAGGGTTTTTTTTTTGGGGGGGGGGATATTTAAGGTTTTCTGTGTTGTTATCTGTAAGTAGTGAAAGTTTTACTTCTTCCTTACCAATTTGGATGCCCTTTATTTCTTTTTATTGTCTGATTGCCATGGTTAGGACTTTCAGTCCTCCACTGAATAAAAGTGGTAAGAGTAGAACACCCTTGGTCCTGACCTTAGTGGGAAAGCTCTTTGTTTTTCCCCATCGAGTATGACATTCACTGTGAGGTTTTCATATACAGCCTTGATTACACTGATGTATGTGGAATCTATTGTATTTAAACATATGCATTCACGAACCAAGCTAAGGTATCAGAGTTGGGTCTCACCCCACAAACATGTAAAAGAATTATCTCAATTTTTCTTTTTCTTTAAAAAAAATCAGCTTAGCCTACTTCCATTTGCCCATCCTGCCAGCATAGTGGGAAATACCAGCTCAATTGTTTTTGAAAGGAAGTCAAATGCCTAGTGGGGGAAGCGTTAGAACTTGAACACAGGTGTCTCATTTTGCCCACTACAGTGGCTTCTCATGGATAAATGACAGCTAGCAGTGTGGAGCTTTCCTGTCCTTCTGAAAGGGTCAGAGATGCCACTTCCCTCTAGACTGTTGAATAGGCATCACCAAAGAGAAGAGAGTTACATACTAAATAGTCTCACGTAGGAAGCCAAGGTTCTGGTATGAAATCTACCTGCATGTTCATGTTTTAGTAGAACTGAGTTTTGTTTTTTGGGCAGTGAGGACTAGTAAGAGGCGGTCAAAGAAATATTGTGGGAAAAGCGACTTTCCCAGGGTCCATATTTATAGTGGACACTTGAACACAGAGTCCAGGGAAAAGATGGCATAAATGGACTTAATGGACAAGTGGGCTGAGGGGTGATGCACAGACCACCTAATACTCATCTGCCTTTACCATGGTGAAGTCAGTAACAGTTGGGAGAAATTAGTTGAACACATACATATGGAGTATATATTATGAGCCAAGCACTCTCTCAGCTGCTATGAATACAACAGAGAACCATGCATGTATATTCTCTGGTTCATGGAATGAACACACAGTGCAAAGAGAGCTTGTAACCCAGGCTCTCAGTTCAGTCTGGAACAAGGGTATCTGTGAGTTCAGAGGATGAATAACAGAGAACTAGAGGAAGAACGTTCTGGACAGGAAGTTGCATGTGCAAAGGCTTGGTAGTGAAGGACATGCTGTGTTCTCTAGGCATGTAGACGGGACTTGTGAAGATACAGTACAGATGTGAGGGAGATGAAGTAAGAAATGTAACAAGTGAGGTTGGAGGTCTTCAAGGAGCTGTGTAATTATCTTTAAGAATAATTCACTAAAGTAGGAAGAGGTGTGCATGGTGGAGATATATATGTGTGTACATTTGGGATGCTTAGCATCTGAACTCCCTGCATTTAGGGAACCATTGTTCATGGGAGTAAGGAAGATGAGGATACCAGGTTCTCACCCCTCCCCTCTCTTGGCAGCTTGGCATTGGCATATGAGTGTGGGACCAATCTAATGCTTCCTCCTGGGATATTGGCCCTGGAGGGAGAGCTTGGAAACTGTTCTTATGATAGCACTAGCCAGTCAGTGCCCTCCGAAGATGGGCTTGTGGTCCAAATCCAACTGTTCTTTGGTGTCATCTGGCTTTAGTGGCTGATCTTCCTATCTCTCTCTATTCATTTCAAGTGTAGTTAACATATAGTGTTAACTTCAGTTGTACAACATGATGATGGAACAATTCTATACATTTTTCAGTGCTCATTATGAGTGTACTATTAGTCCTTTTTATCAGTTTCACCCATTCCCTCACCTGCCTCCCCTTTGATAAGCACCAGTTCTCTGTATCTAAGAGTCTGGGTTTTTTTTTTTTTTTTTGGGTCCATTTTCCCCCTTGTTTGTTCATTTGTTGTGTTTCTTAAATTGCACATGTAAGTGAAATCACATAGTATTTGTCTTTATCTGAGTGACTTATTTAGCATTTTACTGTCTAGCTCCATCCATATTGTCACAAATGGCAGGATCTAATCAGATCTTTTTATGGCTTTTTTATGACTAAGTAATATTCCATTGTATGTCCATACCACCTCTTGTTATTATAGTGGCTGGTCTTGTTCTTCAACTTTCACAGCAATTTGTGGGATGGTTCAATATCTTTCTAAAGAGGTCCTTTACTGAGTAAACACATCTCTGCCAGATACTGTCATTTGTAACCAAGAACCCTGATCAATACAGGAAATAAACAGATCTAAGTGTGAGCTGGGGCAAGGTGAGGGGATGGGAATGAGAGAGTCATGATTATCTTTCTGACATCTAAAGTCAAATAGTGCCCAATAGTCAAATAAGCTCAAATAGAGAGTCCTGTCCTGAATTATCACCTAGTTAATACTGATTACTTCTGGGTGCTTGAATTGCTCAGGAGTTTATTAGCCACTGTGGACACATGAAAACCTCAACAGAGGTCTCTGATCCTCCCCTGGTACTTCCTACTGCCTATTTTCTTTGGAAATTTGCCTGGCATTTGTCTACATTTGTGTTCTCACATGAAGGTGGTGGCGATATGGGCAGGTTGTTAAATCCACTCTGGGTCAATGCCCTGTTCCACCACTATTAGAGCTGTTTCTCAACACCGTCTCTTTCTGTGCTCATTTGCAAATCCAGCTCACGAGTGAGGGTGGACAGATTCCTGGGAAAGAGCGATGGCTTAATTAATGGTAATGGGAAAGATGTAGGTGCCTCGGTGATTGGAGCTCTGTGAATGCAGAAGTGGATGGAAGGCTGAGATGCAAAATAGGATAATTGAACTGTTAGCTGAACTGGAATTTAGCAGTTAATCACTTTTATGAAACCTGCATCTCAATTCATTACTCCATTTATGCCTTGTTGCAATACAGCGCTGTTCAGCTAATTGGTAAACAGGAACCAGGCAGAGGACCTGGAAAGGGCAAGGCTATCAAAGGTACTGTGGTATTTTCCATGAGTGCACGTCTCCATTCAGTCCAGCCAGGAGTTGCCTGTTAGCCTCACATTCTTTCTCAGAAGCAGAAACTAAATAGCATTAAACAACATAGTGAAATCATGGTCCTACATCCCAGATAGTGTTGCTGACTGTAGGTTGTGTTTCTTGAAGTTCTCTACCCAATTAATAGTATGGTGAGTATGACAGTAGATTTTGGCAACACAGCTATCCATATCGGAGCTAGAACTCCACCATAGATTCCTGTGTGACATTAGGCAAACTAATCCCTCCTCTGAGCCTCCTTCCTCAGGTGTGTTATAGTGAAGATTATATGAAATACATTTAATATTGAGAGCAAAGTGTCTGGTACAGTGCCTGGTATTAAATATGTATTTAGTCAGTCCTAGGTATTACTGTTACCTTTAACCTAGAAATCATTTGTTGTTTTTAGAGTAAGATGCTGATTGATTTAGTAGAAGTTTATGAACAAAGACTTGGAAAATAAAGACTGGCTAAGTCAAAGGAAGGTGTGAGGCTCATATGCTTTGGATGCGAGGTGTGAATACAGGACATTATTAAGGAATTTTTCATTGTTTATGGGGTGGGGTGCTTAATGAAAACAGGGACAAAATCTGCTGGAGGTTTTGTTGCTTTGTTTTGTTTGCTTGATGGAGGAGTAAAGAAGTCCCATCTGAGAAAACAAATCTTCATTCTGGAGCTGAGATCATTATAATCCAATATCCTAGTGAATCTTCTTTTCCTATCTCATCTCAGAGCATCCCCTCTCTTTCCTAGGACCCAGACTTGGAACCACTGGAAGCTAAGATAGACACAAATCCAAGTGCAGGACTCCACTGAACACTTGGAATCTTCCTTCCTCTTCAATGACTATTTCTTATTGAGTCAAACTACAGGTTTTTCGTTCCCTTGAAAATACACATCTATTCTATCACAGCAGACAGGCCTCTTGGAGGCATGGATTTGGCAATCATGAGTAGAGGTGGTAGGAGTTGTGGGGGTGGATGAGAGGGAAAGTGCTGAGAGTGAAAAAAAAAAGTCTGAGGACATAATCTAAGAAAATGTGAACTCCTAGAGGCCTTCAAAAGCTTTGGGCTCTTGTGAAAAACATTTTGGGACTTTGAGAGAAGATCCTGACATTAAGATTGTTCATTCATTCTCTCATTCAGCTAATGTTTACTGAGGACCTCAGGCATAGTTCTAAACACTAGATATAGAGTAATGAACAAAGCAGAGAATGTCCTTCCTTTAGAGCTTGCATTCATGGAATAATCAGAATATGAAACTAATAACTATGCGTAGGATAAACTTGCAGTGTTATAAATGCTGTTGAAGGAAATAAAAAGGGTGAAGTGATGATGAATTTCTAGGGAGGGCGTCATAGATAAAGGGATCAGGGAAGACCTTTCTGACCAGGTAAGATTTGATCTGGGACAGGTAGGATTAAAAAGATCCAATGATGCAATGTTTCAGCAATGTTATCAATATGTGCAAAGATCCTGAGGTAGAAATGAGCCCAAAGGCTCACTTGGCTGAAGAAGAGAGTATAAACGATCTGAGATGGGTCTGGAGAGAATAGAATCTTGAAGGCAATGGTAAGGAGTTTGAATATTCTCCTCTGTGCTTTGGGATGCATCAACACATCTTCCCCTTGTTGAAATGTATGAGCACTGGGTCTAGAGGACTGTGATACATTAACTCATGTAGGACACAGTCATAGTTTGGTTTTCAGATGACCGTTTCATGTCAGGCACTGGAGTATACGACACTGAAAGCTATTAATGTAAATTAATGATTGCTCCTGCTGGCTTTGTTACAGTTTACTCCAATGAGGGATTAATAAATGCATCATGCCTTGCAAATTCGCATCCATTAAAGCCATACCATCATGGGGGCACCATTGATTCCCTTTTGGGGGTCTTGGAATAAAAAAAAATAACATCACACAGTTGTTGCAACTGGTCTTCGATATAAACTGGATAAAATGAGATAATTGATGGAAAAGCACTTTGAAAAAAGAGACTCACTCTATAATTATCGGGTGGTGCTGGAGATAAGAAAGATGCCTTTTGACATCACAGTCTCGGTACCTCTGACACATACTTGCAGTGCAAGAGATTACCATGTGTTAATCCTTGACTCATGCCAGGAGCTTTCATAAAGATAATTACTTTTAATCCTGTTAATGCTGGGAGGCGGGTATTATCCCCATTTTACAGACCATGCAACTGAGTTTCATAATAAGATAAATAATTGCCCAAAGTCTCATGGCTGGGAACAGGAAGAACGTGAGCTTTGTCAAAGGTGGTCTGACTCTGGCAGAGAAGGACAAATATCATATGTTTGCACGTATAGGAGGATTAGGAGGAACTTAACAGAGGACCAAGGGGGAGAAGAAGGGGGGAAATGGTGGGGGAAAGGGAGAGAGGCAAACCATGAGAGACTCTTGAATGCTGACAAAAACTGAGAACTGATGGATGTAGGGGGGTGGGGGGATGGGCATGGAGGAGGGCACTTGTGGGGATGAGCACTGAGTGTTATGTGGAAACTAATTTGACAATAAACTATTTGTTAAAAAAAATAAATAAAAATTTTTTTGAAAGGTGGTCTGACTCTAACAATGCTACACTGAAAGAGAGGTATCTAAATCCTTGGCAGCCACACATTGAGTTGATGGAAGAGTTTGAGAGGTCCCTGAATTTTCTTCACAAGAACTGACAACCAGATACATGAAATATATTGCTGCTTTTTCTTTAAAAGTGATAACTTCACATTTCAAAGACTGGCTTCAGTAAAAATGACTGGTGAAGTGTGGAGCCATGCAACTCACATATGTGGGTGTGAGCCCAGTCTCTGCCTCTTGCTGAAATTGTGACTGTGGACAAATTATTTAACTTCTTTGGGACTCTGCTCATTCATCTATAAAAATGGGAATAATAGGAATGCTTACCTCTTAGGGTTGTTGTAAGGACTTACTGAGATATAAACCATGGAAATTGGTTAGCACTGTTCCTGGTGTATAATAAGCTCTTACTAAAGGTTACCTATTATTTTTCTCTTCCCTGAGGGATTTGAACAATATTAATATGGAGAGAGCAAATTTGTAGTTACAACTGCAGTGTTAGCCACCAGTTTGTTGAAAGAAGCAAGGAAATGATTGTTTTCATTTTGCTGAAGCCTAGAAAATATTAATGAAGTCTCAAATTATTTGAACCCAAGTTTCTCAGTCTTGGGTGCAAAGTTGAATCACTTGGGAGAGTTTTTGAAAAATCCCAGGGGTCTTTCTTTAGAGATTCTGACTTGGTCTGTGTTGGAGCCTGGGGATCAGTGTCTTTGAAAGCATCCTGGGTTGAGAATTACTGCATTCTATTGGCTGTGGCATTCAAAGGTCATGGGGTACATCCCTCTCCTTCACCAGACTTGACGTAAATTGGGACTGGGACTGATGGATGATACTACAGTGGTCTACACCTCCCACATAGTAACACTTCTCCCCTATTTTATAGTCTTTGACTGTTATAGGAATGTGTGTGTGTGTGTGTGTGTGTGTGTGTGTGTGTGTCTTCAGAACTAGCCTCACACAAGCATGTAACTTTCTTTTGTTTTTTTTTTTCCAAGCATTCCAAAGAAGGATACCTGTTTATAAAAATGATCCTACTACTTAGTGAAGTGATTTCTGGATGTGTTTTAAATGGGACACAAAGTTGGGAGTAATTCAGCCCTTTCTATCAGCTTCTTCCTTTGCAGGGAACTACTGAAGCTGTCAGATTATATTTCAGATACATCACCTCGCACTATCATGAAGTGTATCGAAATGAATGCTTGGCTGGTATATCTGAGCCCTGTCCTGAGTTGTTTATATTTATTTCCATTTTAGGGATGCTCAGGAGTATTTGATTCCCTGGGCTGTGATTCATATGAGTCTTTAAAATATTTTTATGTGATGCTGCACTTGACTTCCAGGCATCAGTGAGCCCCAGAGCATGGGACAGTGACAGTTAATGTGATTTCCCAGTTACAGATAGACTAAGCCCTTAATGAATGGGGGTGGGCAGCCAGCCTTATCCTTGGTTTTATTAGGATCCAGTGTAAAGTCTGTGTGATAGAAACTGTTGTGGTTCTCTCCCGGCTGAGATGAATTGGTCTCATAAGCAGACACGGAGAAAGAGGAAAAGAAGTATATGTAGGGGTTGGTGTGGCTTCAGAAAGACCAGCAGCAATTGGAACCATGTAGGTTGGGTAACTATATATTGCAGCTCCAAGAGGCAGATATCACCAACCTGTTAAGGATATCATTGGCTTTTTGACTGGACACCCAGAAATTGATGCACTGCCTTTGGTTCTATTATGTTTTCGAACTTTAATTAAGTTTATACCTCTTCCACCTGGACCTCATAAATAGTTAGCCTCCAAGTAAGTCATTTATCATGGAAGGGCTCTTATGAGTAGATTCATCTTCCAAACAACATTATTATTGCCCAAAGTCCTGCCTTAAATCTATCAGCGCAATGCAAGCTTGAGTGCCTTACTCAATTTTGACATGTTATCCCAAGGGGTTATTTTCTGACGGGCTAGTGGCTAATTCATTAAGTTATCACAAGGTGGAAGAATGTAGATACATTATTAGCTTTTAAAATGATGCAACTGGTGATTACAGAGAATTAAATTGAACTTCAGTGGTTTATTGTTTTTTTTTTTTCTCATGTAAGTTAATCCATTCTCATTTGTGAAAGGGCAAGCTCTTGGCTCAAGCTGAGGTTACCTCAGACTGTATCTAAAGACATCCCTGGGGGTGGAGGTGAGGGAGGTGGTTTCTTCCTCAAGGCCTGGGACTGAGGATTTGCATCCTTTTTTTTTTTTTAATTAAAATTTTTTTTTATTATTGAGAGAGATACAGAGTGTGAGTGGGGTAGGGGCAGAGCGACATGGAGACACAGAATCTGAAGCACGCTCCAGGCTCTAAGCTGTCAGCACAGAGCCTGACGTGGGGCTCAAACCCACGAACCATGAGATCATGACCTGAGCTAAAGTTGGACGTTTAACTGACTGAGCCACACAGGTGTCCCTGCATCCTCACTGAGGAACAAATTCGTAGAATCTAACAAATTTGTGAATGCCTATTTCTAAGACATGGAAATTCTGCCTGTAATCATGTGCCTTGGACAAACTCTTTGACATGAGCACAAAGAGATGTGTACAAGGATGTTTGTAGCAGCAGTGTTTGTAGTGGCTGACATTTGTAAATAGCCTAAATGCCCATCAGTGGAGGCATGGATAAAGAAAATGCGGTGTGTTTATGTGAAAGACTGTAATGCATCAGTTAGGAATACAAGTTGTTTGTTTTTTTAATGTAATTTGGCACTTTGATTTCTTGTATCAAAACAGACAGGCTCAAACACAACTTTGAAGAAAGCCAGAGGAATAAACTATTTGTATGAATTTTTGACTGCATGTGCAAAGAAACACTGAATAAGGAATCATATCAGCAGAAGGATACACATTGAGCTATCTGGGAAGTAGCTTTGGGTTAGGGAAAATAAAACTGGGCACCATGGTGTTACCATTATTTGTAATTTTATATTTTAAGACTGGGAAGGAATTATGACAAAATATAAATATTTGTATATTGTGATGGTAGGAATGAGTGTTTTCTCCATGATTTTTTTTTTGTATTTTTAAAAGTTATCCAAGGAAAATAAAAAGAAGCCTTTCTGGGGAGCAGAAAGGGAAAGTGCTGTTAGAGTCAAACCTGGAATCTGCCAGGAAAGCCTGTCTTCTGTACCTCCAGGGAAAGATTCCAGCTTTCTCTTTTTAGGGGTCCATCGAGGGGTTAATCAACAGTGGGTCTCCTTTCTTGACTTGTGATTATCCACTGAGGAATTTGGTGTTTGTGTTTAACCAGTTTTCTTATCCTAAGGGCCACATGAATTGATTTTTCTCTCTATATTTAGATTTTCAAAAAGTATGTAAGAAGATCCATTACTCTTAATAAAAATAATACTTGTGACAATAGGGAGGGAAAGTATGTGTCATCTGAAGGTAAGGTTTCAGTTGCTGTTTGATAAACTCTCTAGAATTATCCCAGTACTTTGTCTTTTGCCACTGATTCATTGTCCTCTTGGGATGGACATCCAAAAGTGTGGCCAAGAAATGGAAAGCAGATGCTTGTCCCTTCTCATAATATGGCACGATTTTAGTCCCTTGTTTAAGGAATTCCAATCAGTATTGTTTTTGGCACCTGAACACTTACCCTTAAGTCTAGGCATGATGTGATTGTGACTTTAATCACAAGCATGAGAATGAGGGAACAGGAAAGCCAGTATTGGATTTTAGACCTCAGGACAGCGTGGAGCTACCTGTTGCCTTTGTAGTTTTCACTGGTGTCATGGGTGAGATGGGGGCCAGAGAGGCAGATTGGACTGAGGATCTGAGAGGATTCCAAGTGAACAATCCATCATTCCAGTGTTTTTCCCTCTTTTCCTTGGAACCAGTGACATCCCTACATTATTGACACTTGGAACACTATTTCAGAGCTATTTTCTAGAATGTCACAGATTTGGAGTTAGCTATTCATTCCGGTATTAATCTTGCTGTTATTTATTGACTACTAACCATGTGGCGGACCTTGAGCTGGTTGGTCACGTGCAAAGAAAGAATCTTACTCTCAAAATGCTCCCAGTACAGTAGGAGGGAGAGGCAATTAAGATTGTGATGCATGTTTAATAGGAGTTGAACAAAATGTGCAAAAGCCCAAGACTAAAGACCATGTTGCCTCCATGAAACTCAGTGTGTTCAGCATGGTGGAATGTGGATGAAGGGAGACAGAGGTAGACAGAATAAGCTGCCTACAGGAAACAACCTCCTTGACCTCCACCGCAGCAACTTCTTACTTGACACATCCCCAAAAGCAAAGGAANTAAGCTGCCTACAATCCCCTCCTCACCAATCTGATGTGTGATTTTGGGTCCATCATTTAACTTCTCAGCACTCTCAGCTGTAGAATGGAGTACTGATAATTACCCCCAAAGATAAAGAGCTGTTTTGAAAGCTATGTTCAGGCTCTTTGGTACCATTACACAGATTGAGTGGAACCAAAATAAATATCCTAAAGCTTACATTTAACACATTGGCTTCCCTGAAAGACATGTTTGAGAAAGAAATTGTCATGTCACTCTCAGATCACTATCTCCCTATGCTGACCAGCTATCCCCATTTTAGCGTTGAAAGTTATTCCCCATTTTAGCATTGAAAGTTCTGTATCTAGGAACCCCGTCATTTGCACACAAATTGGGACGGGTTATCATGCTGATCCCCACTCATGGTTCCCTTCATATTCTAAATTATCTAGTATCTATGGTCTTAATATTGAGTGCACATTTTATATTTTAAAAAATTACACTAGATTGTGATTGGAATCTTCCTTTACCAGCTTCAGAGACAAAGCTGTCTCTACTTTGTACCTTTAAGGAAATGTATACTGGTTTTGGCTTTTTTACCTAAAGGCATAGTTGAAGCATTTTCTTCTTCTCTGCAAGGGTCCAAGTTTTAGTAAAAAATATACTTTGAGAAATCAATACAAGATTTGATCCAACCAGGTCAAGCTCTCCAGCTGACCTAATCTTAATGCGTTGTGAAAAGTATTTCTATTTATTAACCTCATAGAGGTCTAAGCAAAAGCTGCAACAAATGGTGTTTAGATTTGAAAGAAAGGGAGCTCGGAAGGCTAAATTTAGATAACACCTGAGTCGCTTTCCTGCTAAGTAGAATTTAATAGAGGTGCATCTCTGCAATCTTCATATGTGTTTGGCATGACAATTTATTTTATTTGTCAGGAATGAATACTTAAGGAAAAAAAGCTTTTTGAATTGAAACAAGAATTTCATATCAATGAGGGCCATTTGATTTAAAGGCTACTCATTTTCCATAGCAAGGGATAATTTATGTTTGGTGCAAAGCTTGTTGCCCTTGCTTTGCTGGGCAGAATTCTTGAATACATTTTATTCCCTTAAAACATGTATTCTGTGTGTGAGAATACAGGGAGGTGATTCCTGCAGTTCCCAAATGCCCAAAGATGTCCTTTATTCTCCACCTCTGAGATATTGCAGCTGATGGGCCCAAACATGAACCAGTCTGCATGGGTTCTAAAGAGAAATGCATTACCTACCCAATGGCTCATGTGTAATTAATGCAACACTTTGGGCTACAAAATGGCAAAAACTAAATTAAGATCACCCAGGCAAAATGGAAAGTTTATTAGAATTGTTAGGATATTCCAGGTAACCTGAGGAGGTAGAGTGGAACATCTGGGTTTCAGAAAAAACCAGAACTAGAGACTTAAAAATTGCTAGGATCCTATTTTCCTATCTCTCATCTCTGCTTCTCTTGGTATGTGACTTTCAATATCTCTTCCCATAATCCAGTAATGGGGATATGGTGGCCAACTCTAGAGCCTCCAACCTTTTAATTCCACCTACCAAAGATGGACCCTGTTTCTTCCTTTGATAACCACTCAAAAAACTCAGAGGTAGGATTTCATTTGGACCATCTTGGGTCAAGTACTCAACTTTGAATAGACATTTTATGCTCTAGAAGGCTTGGCTAGGTGACACAAATATGGCCACCCACTCAGGTGTCAGGGTCATATACCCAGAGAACTGAAATTGCGGGGAGAACAGTGATTGCAGGTAGTGTTGAGTACAGTGTTCATTAGTGATTGCTCATCTCAATGCCATGACTTACAATTATAAGGCTTTGAGCAAATTATTGAACAGTTACCTGTTGGTAATGTGGGTATCATAATACTAACCTTACATAGTTGTGATAGTTATAAATCCATAAATAATAGATATTCAGAGCATGGTACTGTATATAGCATAGAAGGCAATTGGTAAATGGCACCTGTGATTGTAATAGTGGTGAATATGTTGATGGGGATAAGGAGAGGGGAAAGTAGCTTTAGCTGCCTGTTTAAATTTCTGTGGAATCTTTTAAAAAAATTTTTTTAGTGTTTATTTCTGAGAGAGAGAGACAGAGCATGAGTGAGGAAGGGGCAGAGAGAGAGGCAGACACAGAATCCAAAGCAGGCTCCAGGCTCTGAGCTGTCAGCACAGAGCCCAAAGCAGGGCTCAAACCCACAAATGGTGACATCATGACCTGAGCTGAAGCTGGATGCTTAACCAACAGATCCAACCAGGTGCCCCAAATTTCTGTGGAATCTTAAAGATTGTCTAGCATATAGGAAAAGTTGAGCTAAGCTGAATAGGAGGTCTTATTTGGCCCTTATAACATTGCTCCTTGCCCTCTGCAAAGACCAGAGGCCCTATTAGGACAAAGATTTCTTGTAGGATTTCTGTGTTATGGTCACATTCATTCATTCATTCATTCACTCATTCTTACATTAAATATATTTGAACTATTATTTCCTAAGAAGTTTTTCAGGACAGGATATATGATAGAAAACAGCACAGGCAAGGTCTGTTTCATCTTGCAGCAATCACTTTCATGGGGATCCAGACACAATAAAACTGGTTGGACAAATCAATAAATTAAATATATATTATGATAATAAGGAAATAAGGTAGATGTGGGAATGATGGGATGGGATGGTCAGGAGAGGTCTGCCTGAAGAATTGACACTGTCATTCAGAGCATGGGGAGCAGCAGCTCTATAGGGAGCCAGAGAGAGGTTGTTCCCGGCCAAGAGGGCAGCCTCGGAAAAAGCTTTGCAAAGGAAAAGGCTTGGATATGCTTGAAGCAGCTAAAGGAGAGCTGAACAGTAGTAAAGAAGGAGGAGCATAACCTGAGAGGTCACTGAGGTCATCTCAGGTGAGGTGGATTGCTTCTCCCTGAGGGTTTTAGTTCTCACTTAATGGTGTCATCTGTTTAACCAATTATATGGTATATGTTGAGCACAGTCATACTTAATTCCACCCGAATGCATGTTTTTGTTATCACAGCATCACCAATATCAATGAAATTCTTTTATGTTATAGAGGCTTTGTCTGCCTATCTCTTGGGTCTCAGGCAAATCTTTGTACAGCTTTCCAAATGCTACGGTCAGTACTTACCACACAATGTTGAGAATTGGATAAAATAATAAATGTAACCTCCTTGGCACAGTGCCTGGCGTGAAGAAGGCACTCAAGTAGATAAACTATCTGTACTATCATTACCAATTTGCTTTTTAAAAAATGCTACCCTCAGACTTTGAAGGATTTGAGGACAGTGACTTGATTTTACTTCTCTTTGCATCCCCAAAGCTTAGCAGAAGGCATGGTTCATAATAGGTGTTTATTTATAAACGTGTTTTGAATGGATGGATGGATAAAGAAAATGGATTCTAGGAGGCCATCTATCTCTAAGAAGTCATCTTCTCTGTAATTCATGCAGATTCTGACAGCGTCAGAGGTTTTCTCATAAAGTACACAGTACACTTGTGCTGTTTTCATTGACTACTATTTATTTCTTTATGATACCAGCACCCTGATTTTCCTTTGGGTAACTACCATAACCAGGCAGTGGCAGTTTTATAGAGAAGGGTAAAGTAGCCCCATACTTCAAAAGAAGTAAGGGAAAGTGACCCAACACAGGTCAATCATGCCCTTTTGTCCAAAATCAAATCTTGATTTGACACAGAGATAAAGAATAGAATGAGCTTATGTACCTGACTGGTTCTCAGGGAGGCTTTCCAAAATACCCACTCCCTGGATTCCCAGCGCTGACTCAAACTTCTTCAATTCTCTGAACTTCTTGATATTCCTCTAGTAAATTGTGTTTGCCTAATCTCTATAGTTACTTTCTGTGGCTGCAACCAAAGAACACTGAGTGATAAAAGAAGTTTAGGATCCAAGTCATGAAGCAGAAACACTGCCTGTAGCAGACAAAGCTCTTGGAAGCTGGTGGTCCCTTCATGATCTGTGTTGGTGGGAGATGCATCAGGGTGCAGGCTGGGCCATATAGTTTGGGACCAGTGCTCTCCTATGGGATGCACACAGTGGAATTGTTCTGCCAAAGTGTGAGGCCAGCCAGGCAGACTCTGATCATAGGAACATTAATTTGTCTCTAAAAAGAGGAAAACATGCTTTACTTAATTTGAAAAGTAAACAGTAGATAGCAGAATGTTATGTAATACTCTCCACTGACCATGTTAACTCAAGTTTCTTCTAACGAGTGAAATGAAACGACAGTTGTACCTTCTGAAATTTTCTTCAACAAGACTGTTACATGTTTGTGTGTGCATTAACACACACTGGTCTCACAGGCCTGTATGTGGCTGGGTCCACTGGGAAGGCACTTACAATAGGTGTTCTGACCTGCTGGGGTCTTCAAAGACTGATGTTTCTTTTTTTTTCTTTTTCTTTTTTTTTTAATTTTTAATGTTTTATTTATTTATGAGAGAGAGACAGCGTGAGCAGTGGAGGGTCAGAGAGAGAGATACAGAATCTGAAGCAGGCTCCAGGCTCTGAGCTATCTGTCAGCACAGAGCCAGACGCAGGGCTTGAACCCACGAACTGTGAGATCATGACCTGAACCGAAGTCGGATGCTTAACCTACTGAGCCACCCAGGCGCCCCTTCCAAGACTGATGTTTCAAGGCTGGAATCTGGGTATTCCTTACTGGAGACAATGGTATTGAACAGAATTTCCTATAAAGTTGAACTACCATTTATTCAACCACTCCATGCTGGGCAGTGGTCAGATACGAAAAGACTTTGGTAGATAAGAGGTGTGATTGAAAGACTCTAAGATGACCCCAATAATTCATGCCTTTGTATAATCTTTTCCATTTGAGTTTAGGTAGGGCCTGTGAGTTGATTCTAACTAATAGAGTACCACAAACGTAATGCAGTGAGATGTCACTTTCTTTGCATTTATATATAAATATATATCATATATGTGTGTATATGTATGCATGTGTGTATATCTATATATGTATGTATATACATTCTTATTCTCATTATTTGATAGTCATGTTCTATAAAGTTGCCATACTTTATAAATACATATGTATGTCATACATATATGCACATACATACATAATATATACATACATATGTATATGCACATATTTCTCCTAGGAACGATGGAACAGTGGTTCATTATTCACTAATTCAGTATTCCCAGTGGAAAATATGTATATGGGATAAAGATATATATTTGTCTAACATAAAATATTAAATCCCCAAAATAATTCATCTGTAAGATTTTGTTTCTCTATTTTATAAAATAGAACATGAGGTATAAAGGTCTTAAGCAACTTGTCTGAAGCCACCTCACTAAGAGATACCAGAGTTGGAATTTAAACCCCATCCAACCGGCCTTAAAACCAGAGCTCTTTGCACTGCACTGAATTGTCTCTGTCTTCTGGTCACCTCTATAGGAGGGCTGGAACAGGAAGGCAGAGTATCACCTGTTCAACCTCAGCAGAGAACGTGTGTTGGATAACTCAAATTTTTCCTGCTGTGTGTACTTCTGCGCAAATTCACCAAAAACGATTCAGTGCGGATTTGGGGGTTATAAATAAATTTTAGCAAGAAGGCAAAATCACAAATACTGAATACATGAATAATGAAGATCGACTCTGTGTGCGCGCGCACGTGTGTGTGTGCACATGCATGTCACTACTAGTAGGTGCGTAGAGAAACTCTCCTTGCTGGCTTGGATGAAGGAAACTGCCGTATTGTGAGAGACACCTTTGCAGAAGACCTCATGGCAAGAAACTTGAGGCAGCCTCTAGCAGCCGAGAGTAGTCTCTGAGCAGTAGCCAGCAAGAAAAAGGAACCTCAGTCCTACAACTGCAAGGAGATGAATTCTAATAACCTAAGGGTGTCTGGAGTTTGTCTTTCCCCACTTACGCCTCTGATGAGACCCATCCCCAGCCAACGCCTGGATTTCCCCCTGGAAAAGACCCTTAGCATAGGACTCAGATAAGCTATGCTTGGACTCCTGATTCAGAGATACTAAAAGATAATAAATGGGTATTGTTTTAAGGTTTTGAGTTTGTGATAGCTATGCAGCAATAGAAAAGGAAGTAAGTGCTTACACATTCCTGAATGGAGATCAGAATCCCTGATGGAGGAACTCATCTCCTTAAGTGTGATAGCTGCTTGTCAAGTAGACAAGCCAGCAGGTATGGTGGGATCATCAAGACACAAGAGAGTATCTGGAAGCTGAGAAATAAAGAAGTGGAAGACCAGGTAAACAAAGGAGATGCCAGTGCTAAAACAGTGGTACAAGCAATCTATTATCTGAGCAGACAGAAGTAGGTAGGTTCTGAGTTTAAAGTATTTATGCAGTTTCATAAATGTCTAGACTGACTACACAATTCACTCTTTTCTCAGCTGCCCCTGACCCTGTAATACCATGTCAGGGCGTTTTAAGTGTTGGGAACTTTTTAGATCCCTGTGAAGGCAGTATTCTGGTTGCCATGGGAGAGAGCTGAGTGGACAGACGTGGGTGTAATGCATCCTGGTGTGAATTGTTAAGCACATCAACCCTTCTGCTACCAGTAGTCCTCTTAGATTACAAATCTCCTCCCTCCTGCCAATTGGCACTGTAACCCTTTCCTGACACTAATTTCATAAGGAGGGGATGATGGCTGTGGGATAATGAGGCTTGGAAACCTTCCAAACTGTAGATTTTTGCATTAAGAGAAAATGATTTTCAGTTGACAATTAGTGTGATTCTAATTTATTTAAATACACAGAGCAAAAAAATAATCTGAAATTGCACCAAAATATTACAATGGATTTGCCTACATGGAGGATATGGGAATGAATTTTACTAATTTTTTTTTCATTTATTCCTTTTTGTCATACACAACTACTTGTGGAACAACAAAAGGTTAAAAAACTCATTATGTATTGGGGAAAAGAGAAAGTTCTTTTTTAGAGGTCAGGCCCATCTTTCAATCATGCTGCCATGGACAGTGGGTGGTGATGGATTTAAGTGTGGGTGTTTGCAAAGGATGCAACAAACATTCTGGTTTCAGAACTTTTGGTGCCAGTGAAATTAAATAATCTTAAATGTCACCTTCAGTGACTCCCTCTTACCTTCTCTATTCATGCTGAAGCCCATAGGTTTGATTCCCTTTGCCTAGAATGCCCTCCTCTCCCTTTTCTTACTAACAGTGATGTCTCACTTTTCAGTGCCAGCTCAAAGATTAGCCCTCTGTGAAAGCACCCCTTGCACAGAAGAGGTTGGGGGTTCAGTTAGGAGATGCTCCTCTGTACTGCCTCCGTCCCCCACCCTATTACACATTGTACACCCTGGCATTGCTTGTTTTCCCCAGTTAGAGTAGATATCTTTGGTATCTATTACTAGTGTCTAGCATAGAGCTTGAGGGCACACAGAGTAAAGTGCTCAGTAAGTGAGATAAATTTGAGCTTGGCTCTCATTTTGCCTCAGAGTTGAAAATGGAGCCCAGCTGTGCTTGGCTCACAAGTAACCCTAATAGGGTGGGAACGAACATTGTGCTAAACCAAAATGTGTGGCCAGGGATTTTGCATTCTGCATTTTTCATGCCCTAACTGGGGTGTGCATGCAAGCCTGAGGGGTAATGATTTACCAACCTCATTTTCCAAGACTGTTATCCTTCATTTTGACACACTATTAAGATCATTTAATTATTACTATTTTGCCTTGTCATTATGGAGCCATTGTGATCCATTAGTTAGGGTTTTCAGGTTTTCTGCCTTTCACCTACTTGGTGTAGGGGCAGAGGTTGAGATTTCCTCTGTAATTTAGGTTTTGTAACTTCATGAACATGGGCTTCTGAATGAAACCATCAGGAATTCCATTGCTTCACTGAACTCTAGCTTTTCCTGTTCTACAAATACTTTAAGATCATCACTGGGGTGCTTGGGTGGCTCAGCCCATCAAGTGTCCAACTCTTGGTTTTGGCTCTGGTTATGATCTCACAGTTCGTGGGTTCGAGCCCTGCATTGGGCTCTGCCCTGATGGTGTAGACCCTTTTTGGGATTCTTTCTCTCCCTCTCTTTCTGCCCCTCCCATGCTTGTGTGCACATGCTCTTTCTCTGTCTTAAAATAAATAAATTATTTAAAAAAATTTAAAGACCATCACTGCCCTAGGATTGAGGTTTTCTGTTGTTGGTGAGCTCTCACCCAAGGGCTTTGCCGAATCACTTTCAAGTGATAAGTATAAGAGATGCCGACCCTGACTCTTGATTTAAATTAGACCTCTCACACCCATCCCCTTTATTCTTTTCACACCAGTCTGCTCTTCTGTTTGATTTTCTAATTTTAAATGTGATATGTGTATATTTTTTCTCAATAAGCTTGGAAACACAGCAGTGCATAAAGGTCACCTGTAATAATCCTACCATCTTGGTATTAATGATGGTAACATATTTTGGGTGTTCTTTTCCAGTGTTTTCCTATGCACTTTAATTTTTTGTGTGATAGAAATTTTCAGACACAGAGAAGAGAGTTTAATAGGTTCCCACACACTCACCACTCAACTCCAACAATCGTCAAATATCCACATATCAAGGTGAACAGTTAATAGGGAAAGGTACTTTATAGAAGAGTAACAGCAAAAACAGCAGGCAGGATGGGAAGTCACATAGAAACCCCCAGCAATCACTAGAAAATCACAGTTTTGTAGCTCCTAATGAAATAATAGAGCTAGGCAATAATAATTAATAACTGCTAAAACAATTAAGTGAAAGCATGATGGTGACACTGCCTGAATCCATTGTTGAATCCTAAAATCAGTAAAAGTGGGAAAACCAGAGGTTATGTACTTCCTTATAAGATGCAGTAGGTAATACCCAGTACCACCAAGATGTCTTGCTAACAAGAAAAATAAATTGCACCTGAATCCAATAAAGCTTTTAGCTCTAATTGACAGTTATAGGAAATATGAGATTAGAGAGAAATGTTAAACATGATTTTAGATTTGAATAAAAACATTGAAACCAAGAAAATGGGAAATCCTAGCAGAAAATTATAGGAAATAATATAGTGAAATTTCTGTACCCACCTTCTAGCATTATCACATCTCAAGTATATTCTGTCTTTGCTTCTGAATTTGTAAATATATGTTTTTTAAGTGTGATCAATTGAAGCCCCTGCGTTCTGGTCCCCCATTCTCATTGTTTTCCTTTGCTGCCTGAATTATTATTCCCACAGATATTTTCTAAATATTTATTAATCCACAGGCAAAATACCATATCCCATGTATCTTTTTTACTCAGCATTGTTTTTTTTATTTATCTATATTTTTACGTGGAACTTTAGTTTATTCAATTTATGTTCTATATAATACTTCCCTGTATGATTGTACCACAGTTTGTTAGTCATTCTCATTTTGATGGACTTGGAGGTTATTTTGCACATTTTCACATAAGGCCATGATGCAGATTCATGAACTTGCCTCCTTGTGATTAGCTTAAATATGTAGACATGAAATTTCATGGTCATGCACCTTCAAGTTTGCCAGATACTTATGAAACCACCTACAGATGTTCCCAAGTCCTCACTTCTCTTACTTCTTCATACCTCTATATGAATTTAAAGCATACTGGATTAAAATCTGATGAAAAATTACTATAATTTTGATATGAATTACATTGAAATTAAAGATTTATCTGAGAAGTTTATGTTATTATTTTCCTGTTGATGAGTATCGTACAGGTCTTAGCATTTTTGAGGAGTTCCTTCTTGTCTGTCAAATATATATGTATATAAAACATACATTTAAATGATTTGTGCATACATTTTTTTCTTTTCTCTCTATAAAATATATTTTTATATTTTATATGTAGATTTAGCTCTTGCTCCCTTACAGGTTTTTGTACCATCTGAATGAGATATATTTGTCCTCATAGAATTTTGAACTGTTTATTTTGTTTCTGGAAATAATGATGCTACTGATTTTTATATGTTGATCTTTACTCAGCCATATTCTATATCCTTAATAATGTTAATAACTTGGTTGTAGATCTCTGTGGATATTCTATTTGTTATCCATATAATTTGTCAAGCGTGTTTTGGCTCCACATTTTCAATCTAATTAAATAGATAAGATATCTAGGTTTTAAAGAACTATAGATGTTATAATTACATATTACACATCATGTTTATTAATATAATTGTAATATATAACTCTACCAATTAACATTTATGTTTTTTTCTTTGACACAATATATTTTATGTTGCATTAGCTGGAAGACCAAAGGAGCTATGATAAGTAAAAGCAGGGACTATAGGCATTCTTTTCATAAACCTGATATTGGTGGGAATCCATACAAGTTTCTCCTGTAAGCATGATCATTACAATAGAATTTGATAAATAACTTTATTGGGTTAGAAAAGTTCCCTACAGTACTTTGTTAGCTAAGAATTTTTATAATGAACAAGCATTACGTTTTATAAAATGCTTGTTCTGCATCTCTTCTTATATGCTTTTCCCCTTATCTTTCAATGCAATGTATTACCTTAATAGGAGTTCTGATTTTGAGCCATTATTGGATTCTTGGGATAAACCCTATTTGATCATGATGTATTATTTTTAGACCTTGATGAATCCAATTTTATAGTGCTGTATTTGAGATTTTTACATCTACATTGATAAGTGAGAATGGTTTATAATTTTCTCTTTTTATGCTGTCCTTGTTTGATTTTGTTACTAAGGAGATGCTACCCTCATTAAGTGAGTCATGACTTTCTTTTTATATTTTCTGAAAAAAATTATATCAGGTATAAGATTATCTGTTCCTTGAAAAATTGATAAAAATCTTTTTTTGCCTTTAGAGTGAGCATATTTGATCACCAATTCTATTTTCTTTATGGATACTAACTTATTGTGGTTTCTCTATCTTTTTCTTGAGTCAACTTTAGTAACTTATTTTTTTCTAGAAAATTATACCTGTAATATACTTTTTGTTTAATAGCATGTATAGCTTACTCTTTTGATTTTAAAAATATATCTAACAAAAATACCATATGACCCAAAAATTCCACACCTGGGTACATACTCCAAATATTTGAAAACAGGTGTTCAAAGAAAAACTTGTACATGAGTATTCAAAGAAACACTGTTTGCAATAGCTAAAAGATGAAAATATCCAGGATCTATCCACTAATGAGTGGATAGATGAAGCATAGTCTATCCATTAATAGAAAATCATTTCTCTATAAAAGGAAATAAAGTATTGATACATGCTACAACATGCATAAGTCTTGACAGCATACTGCTGAATGAAAAAGAAAACAGATACAAAAGGTCACATAGTGTATGAATCCATTTATACAAAATGTCCCAAATGAGCAAATCCAGAGATACAGAAAGCAAGAAGTGTCATTAGAATGTTGATAGGGATTACATTGAATCTATAGATCACTTAGAGTAATAGAGACATTTTCATCATGTTAAATCTTCCAATTTATGAGTATAGCATGGTATTTTAAAAAGCAAATTTATTTACATGTGTTATGATACAGATACATTTAGATTTTTATAAACCATCTAATTTTATTTTATTTTATTTTTTTCTTAGTTTATTGTCAAGTTGGTTTCTATATAACACCCAGTGCTCATCGCAACAAGTGCTCTCCTCCATGCCCATCAACCCCCTTCCCCTCTCCCCCACCCCCATCAGCCCTCAGTTTGTTCTCAGCATTGAAGAGTCTCTCATGGCTTGCCGCTCTCCCTCTCCCCCACTATTTTTCCCCTTCTTTTCCCCCATGGTCCTCCATTAAGTTCCTCCTCATCCACCTATATGTGCAAACATATGGTATCTATCCTTCTCTGCCTGACTTATTTCACTCAGCATAACACCCTCAAGTTCCATCCATGTTGCTACACATGGCCAGATTTCATTCTTTCTCATTGCCAAGTAGTATTCCATTGTGTAGATAAACCACATCTTCTTGATCCATTCGTCTGTTGGTGGACACTTAGGTTCTTTCCATGTTTTGGCTATTTAAACCATCTAATTTTATTTTTGTTCAACCATATTTTCCCTTTACTTTTGTTTTCCTCCTTTACCTCTTTCTCTTGGATAAGTCAAGTTTACTTTATTTCCTCTACATTGGTTTGGAAACAATAGATTGTACCCCTTCTTAGTGTAGTAGTTCTCAACTGGGGGCAATTTTGCCCCCAGGAAGACATATGGTAATATCTTGAGATATAGTTAGTTGTCAGCTAGGGGGTAGAGTGTTCTTTTGGCTTCCAGTGGCTAGAGGTCAAGGGTGCTGCTAAACATCCAACAATGCACAAGACAGCCCTCTACCACCAGAATTATCCAACCCAAACATCACTAGTGCCAAGTTTGAGAAACCCACAGTGGTACCATGGCATAAAAGTTACCTGGCATTATTCGGCCATTCTGTTTTTTATTAACTGGAATTTTAGTTTCATCTTTTTTGAAATAGTTATTTGTAGTTAACATTTAAAATAGATGGCCAACATATTTTATCAGTTTCTGTGTTCAACTTTCTTTTTCTTACATTCCTCTGTATTTGTTATCTTTAGTCTGACGCCCACTCTGACCTTTCCTTTGGCCAGCGTTTGTGGATGGTAAACTGTCTTATCTTAGCCTTTCTGTATCTGAAAATGTCTTTGTTGCCTTCACTCTTGAATCATAGATTGTCTTCATTCACTCTGGAACTCCTATTTGATGCTTGTTGGAGCTTTTCAATCAATCATTCTTATCACTTGCTTGCCTTCCTTTTTAAGCTCTTTGTCTCTCTTTAGTGACTTCTGGATATTCTTCAGTGTTATCCTTCCTCTGATCCTGATTTGGCTCCCATGCCTGTCCATGAACTTACCATAGGCTGGCCAGATGTAGGTCACATATTCATTCCTGGCGTTGGTAATGGGTTTGGTCAACAGAGGCTGAGAGTAGGCAACAGAAGTATGACTCTTCAAAGAAAAATACAAGGATACTACTAATTTTAAAAAGGGGAATGGCACTGGGTGGGCAAACCCAGGAGATGTTTCCTGCAAATATACTGTCTTCTTGTTCTGGATTTTCTTTTTACTGCCTCTCATCCCCATTTTTCATGCCCTAATGAGCCTAGGAAACTTTATTCATTGTTGAAGATCCTAATGAATCAGTCTTGACTCCGTGTGATTTGTCTCTTGCACTGCATTATTGGCTAATTGTCTGTCTTCCCTGCCAGACTGTGTGCTGTCAGCACCAGAACTATGTCTTCTCCACACTTAGAGCAAAAATAGGGCAAAAGAAGAACTTGGGCTCCAAAGCAATATAAACAAATACAAAAAGCAATCATGTAAAAGCTTATTAATTTTGGAAAGTTAAGGGGCTTCATAGAGGAAAACATCATTATGCTTATACTTCCCTAAAAGAACTGCTCTGTGATCTCTCAGAGCAGAAATTTGTAGAGATCACAGAAATCCCCCTTCCTGCATGCACAGTGGGCAGAGACACTTTTGATCACCATTTCTCCAGAGCGATAATGTTATCTGCAACATCCTTGAAAAATAGGTTGTTTTGAAGTTGTTGGGTTTTTTTTTTTTTCTCAGACCATTTCAGCCTTCCTGGTACTTAGGTTTAAATGCCAATTTTAATAATCCTACCTTCTTTTTTTTTATGTACCATGAAGATCTGTAAGTTCCTTTGAACAACAGGAGAGTGGAGACCTCTGTCTTCTTTAGTGCTGTTCTTTCAGTGTCTAGAACAATGCCTGACAAAGAGCAGGAGCTCAATGGATACAAGTTGACTGAGTGAATAGACACTAAAATTTCTATCAAAGTCATGAATAGTTATCAGTGAGAAGGATGTAGGGAATTGGGAGAAGAGTCCTAAACAGTTAGCTTGACTAGCAAGGAAACAAAAGTTAATTGGTGTGCAGGCCTCTGAGCAGTCAAACCATTCTGCCCTAATATCCTTGGAGGGGAACAGATTGGGAGAGGGTTCTAAACCTCCCTGCTTGCTTTTGTACTTTATTGAGAGTTATTTAACAATAAGCTTCTATTACCCCAATAAATGTTAATGGTGAGACCATGGTATCATCCAACCCATTTGTAAAATGGGAATACTAATGATATTGATCTCTCTCTTAAAGACTGGGGCAGGGGGTACAGAATGAGATGAATGAATATGTTGCTTGGGGCCTGGCATGCAGTGAACTCTGTACTTGTAGAACTGAGCTCAGTAAATGTTCTCATTTATAGATAAACCTGTGACCAAATGAGTGGTCTTGGTGGTGGCTTTAATGTTACTGCATCTCTTATAGTTTGACAGGGTTCAGTATGCCTCATGATCTTCAGTGCACTTCATATCTTCCGTTGCCCCTCTATTAGGTCATCCAGTAAGTAGTTCTTACAGGTATCCTATGTGCAAGGTCTAATGCTAGGTAGTAGGGAGACAGTGATGAAAAGAGTACACCTAGTCCTTGCCCTCAATGCATTTACAGAGAGAGAGAGGAAACAATCAGACCTATAAGTGTTTAATTACAACTTGCTGCATGTTGTAAAGGAAGGGGACAGAGTACTACGAGGACACACAGGGGAACATACCTGAGAATGGTATAGGGGACAGTGGGAAAAAGCTTTCTAGAGGGTGTGACACTGAAGGCAGATCTTTTGGAAAGCTGTAGGAGTTGGCTAAGCAAAGAGAGAAGAGAAGAGCTCCCCAGGATGGGATTTGTTTCACTGTCAGGCCGACAGAAGGACAAGACAGCTGGAGCCCAGAGAGCAGGAAAGAAGGACGCATCAGGTGAAGCCAGGGGCAAATCTCACAGGCTGTCCTTATGTATCCTCATAAGGGTTTTGAGGATTTTAAGTCAAAGAGCAGTACAGATATTTTAGTGCATTCCTTAAGATTATAGACTCTGAAGCCAGGATACTTGGATTTGGATTCCGCCTTAGTTACTGAGTAAGTTACTCAATTTTCTGATTCTCTGTTTTCTCATTCATAAAATGGGGATAATAAAAGTCCTTATAGGGGCGCCTGGGTGGCTTAGTCGGTTAAGTGTTCGACTTTCGCTTAGGTCATGATCTCGCAGTTTGTGGGTTCAAGCCCCACGTCGGGCTCTGTGCTAACAGCTCAGCGCCTGGAGCCTGTTTCAGATTCTGTGTCTCCCTCTCTCTCTGACCCTCCCCTGCTCACGCTGTCTCTCTCTCTCTCTCTCCTAGAAATAAATTAAAAAAAAATTTAAAAAAAGTCCTTATATCATAGGGTTGTACTGTGTGTGTGTGTGTGTGTGTGTGTAAATTATATGTAGGAATGTACATGTATGTGTATAAAAAATATATATATCATATATATCATGATATATATATTATATGATATGATAAAAGGCTATAATCATCCCCATTTTATGCATAGTGTGCATGTGGGGGGTACTTGGAAAGGTGTTTGGTATACTTGAAATTCTACAGAGATTTAAACTATCACTCTATGAGCTATTACTGTTGTTACTATTTTGGTGAGATTAAACCCTCTCAAATCCTTACATAGGAACTGAAATCTATTCTATCTTCAGAGATAAAAAGCAACCACATTGTGTTCTTGGGTTTGTCAAGACAGATTTTTCAGGGGGTGGGGAGCCTGCCTTGTAGTTTCTTTCTCATAAGTTACATCAAGCAACTCTTTGGGCCAGGAAAGAAGAGCTGGACCTATCTTTTGAGGTCGTCTGATGGGGCCCCAGGTGAGAGGAAGCTCAGTCTCGACTCCTGCAAAGGTGTTTAGTTCCATAACCAGAGGAGGGCAGGAACCACAGTTAGCTGCAGAAACCGCTGAATAAAAAAAACCACTCATAATTTAGATGGAACTTGAGGTTGTTATGCTGAGCGAAATAAGTCAGGCAGAGAAGGACAGATACCATGTGTTTACACGTATAGGAGGATTAGGAGGAACTTAACGGGGGACTGTGGGGGAGAAGAAGGGGTAAAATAGTGGGGGAGAGAGAGGGAGGCAAGCCATGAGAGACTCTTGAATGCCGAGAACAAACTGAGGGCTGATGGGGGTGGGGGAGAGGGTAAGGGGGTTAATGGGCATGAAGGAGGGCACTTGTTGGGATGAGCACTGGGTGTTATATGGAAACAAACTTGACAATAAACTATTAGAAAAAAAAAAAACTTGTGCAAAGAGAAGGCCAAATAATTCCCGCGTATTTCTGGAGGAACTCTGGTGGCTAATCCATCACTAGAAGGTAGAAATAAAACACTTGCTGCTTATCTCCCAGAGAAGAGTTGCACACAGAGAGGCCCCCGGGGTCTGGGGGTTGCCATGACATACAGGGAGTGGTGGGGTGTGATTTATTAGCATGTGCACAGCTCTCTTGGCTTTTTGTCCTTTGAGCAGTGCTGGGAGCCAACCAAGCCCAGCTACTTTGCATACTAATAAAGATTGGTGCATGTAATTATTCAGCAGTCACACTGTTATTCCTCAGAGATAAATCATCCCTGGTTTATTTACCCTTCTTCCCTCAAGTTATTTTAAGTTGCCTTTAATGCACCACATCTCAAGTTGAGTGGAAGTACCAACTACTTTAGTTTTTAAGACATTCTAGGTAGCAAAAATTCCATTTGGCTCCATCTATATTTTTGAAAGGCTCCGCTAGAACCAGCACCAACCCCGTCCTTCTTCTTGGCTCGATTATCCTGTGTGCGTGTGGAAACAGGGTGAGAGAGGCCATTGGCAGGACCCCATTTTGGTTCATCTTGGGGTAGTTGGAATCAGGACTGAGACCTATTTAGCTTCCTACTCCTTGAGGGTTGTATTACCCATCTTCAACCACAAAGTCATGGAAATGAGGCTCCTGTTTCCAGGGGACGCTCATGGACTACCTATTCCCTCATCCTATTTATTTGTCCAGCTTTATTTTTCCATCCACATATATAACCACCTACATAGTATGCCATCAAGAAGAAGGCCAACCTTCATCAGCAGAGATAGAATGGGATACATGGTTTGATTTCTGTAGCCATTGGTTTTTGTTCTGAAAGGCCATCTTCTATCATGCCCTGTATTACTTCCATAATCACCTGAAACAGTAAATCATGTCCTACTAAATATTTTGGCTTTGGAGAATGTCTGTAACTGGAAAATATTTGCCATTAGTACATACATTTGTTTTTTTGTTTGTATTTGTTTTTTGACTACCAGCAAAGAAGAAAAAATGGAGAGGAGGCAATCAATGTGGGGTCATTAAGTGATGGAGCAGTGAGGAGAGAGGGAGATGAAGCTTGGCTTGTATGGTCTCTGGCCATTTGAACAAAAGGAGGAAGGGGGACTAAAGTGGTTGCGGAGCTTTTAGGAATAGACAGAATCATGTTGTCACCCCCTTGGAATGCAATGACCAAATCCCTTCTGGTTTACTAACCAGAGTATCCAAAGTGCCTAGGGTAGTTTAGTGGGAATGTAGTGGACCCCCAATAAATGTTTGTTCAATGAATGAAATCAACATTTTGCATCTTGTCCTTATGCTCATCTCCTGCTTGGAACTTCCCACAAAAGAAGAAAATGCATACAGATGCATTTCTTTGTAGTCAGTTTAAACATGTCTCCTAATGTAAGTCTGAGAAGATGGAGGTAGAAGTAGCACCCAGACCAAGGTGACCTCAAGGTGCCCATTCCCCCAAATCTCCTGCCAGTCTTGTCCTTTAGCAGAAAACTTGGCCTTTGATTTCCCTGGTGTTCTCCCTTCGTTTGTGCTAGGTGAGTCATGATGGAGACATGATTTAAAACATAGCCTGAGTGGGAGGGAGCTGATCATTAAAAATGTATTTTCTCTGGGAGTTTGTTTTTAAAACTTTGGGCCAGAAAATATGTAGAGGAATGTTTGGCTTTTAATAATTAAATCTTGCATTGTTTTAATTTTCTCCAGAGTGTCTCTCTGGAGGAAAATAAAGTTGCAAATCCAATATTTATGTCTTTCCTAAAGCATTGGTTGCCAAATGAAATGAGTTTTGCTATTTTTTTCCTTGATGGTTGATTTGTCTCCAGAGGGCTCCCTTTTGAATTTGCAGGAAGGGTTTAATGTTCCATGAGAGTGGGGAGGAATCACTAGAACCGGAGGCAAGAGGGTGTGGGTGTTCTTGGTTTTAGGAGGATGCGGGGTTTAGAGTGTGGTCCTGCTCTCCCTCCCCACCCCACAGGTTGCTGGCAACTTTCCCTCACCTCAGTCCACTTAACACACAGGCCATTTTCAGCAGGGAGCAGAACCTAGCATCCTGTGCAAAATCAATTATTTGTCTGACTGCTTTAGGCAACCTCTCCCTCCCACCTCCAGCAGCCTTGACCATAAGGGGGTGTTTAGACATGTGAGATGTGAAAACCTTCCAGCACACTGAACCAAGATTTGGATTTTCTAATACTCTTCCCTTCTCAGGCAACACAAACCTTCTCATTGGATATTTTCCTTTAAGCCTTCAACAGTGGGGCCCATACCTGTTAGGTACCTCAAACTGAGCCAAGCCCTGTTTAAACCAAGAGAGAAAGGCGGGGACCAGGCTGCTCTACTGTGTACATTTGGAACTTCTTGGCTCTTTTGCCGCTGTTTCAGGGGAAGACTAGCTTCTGTAACTTCTGCTTATGATATATTTGACTTTCCAAGTCATTTGTTCTTTAAAGACCTTGTGATGGGGAGTGCATCCTCACAAACATAGGGCATCTCACACCTTTCATGGAGAATTTTAGTGTCCTGCTCATACAAGTGGTTGAACCTGGATGAGGTTTAGTAACCACAGAAGATGCCAGGTCCTACCTTGAGAGGTAACACCTCTGTTTGCCATCTGCAAGGACCCTAGAGAGTAATTGAGAAGGGCAAGTATTATGCCTTCCTCTAACACTCTGGCTACAAATGCAGTGTTGAGAAGCCCAGTTTTTAAACACTCCAGCACATATAAAGCTGGCATTCTTTGCAGCTTTATGGTTTACTAGTGTTGCATCCTTGCGCATAAACTAACTTGTGTGAGCATCAATAGCCTCATCCTTTAAGTAGGAATGATATTATATCCTATTGGGTTTCCGTGAGGAGTGAGAAAACCTATGTAAAGAACATGTCATAGTATTTTAGTAGTAAGAAAGCACTCAACAGAGATTTGTTAGAAAGGAAGTATAGTAGCATTTAACAATGTCATTGGAACCAGATGGACGTGAGTTTAAATTCGGCACTGCTACTTAATACTATTTGCAGCCATGGGAATGCTATTTCTAAGCTTCAATCCTATAGTCTTTAAGTGTGGGCACTAATGCTCACCTCAGAGGAATTTGTAAGGATTAAATTTGGCAGTATATCCAAGGCGCCCCTGGCAAATTATTCTTTTTGTTGTTGTCAAGAAAGGAATGGCTAGAAGATGCTGGTTGCTGTCCAGACCCATCAACCCTTAGGTTGTTTCCTGTTCTCTGGGCCCTTCCTGGAATCTTTTCTTTCCTAAAAACCCAAAGTGGTCAAATTGGAACTGGATGTATGGAGAGAGAAACATGTTTTCTTTTGCATTGTCTGACTTGTGTTCACCCATCTCCCTTCATTCATTTATTCATTAAACCTTCATTCATTCAAAAAATATGTTTTTTAAAAACCCATATGGGGTCTCAGGAATTGTCCAAGGTTTTGGAGATGAAGGACGGGAAGAGACATCTTAAAGTTCTCTGTAGAGAAATTCTTTTGAAACTCTAAGAAAAGGCATGGCTTTCTTCTCAAGCATTGAGTCAGGAGAGAAGAATCTGCGTAGACATTTAGTTTATAATTCTATGCCCTTAAAAGACCCATGTGGATTCCACTTGATCTGCATGTTGTATCTTGTTTGATTTCCTTGTATCTGCTGTTCTTTTTTTTTTTTTTTTTTTTGTTTTTTATTTATTTTCTCTTTCATTTTATAATGAAATATCTTTTCTTTTTAGATGAGAAGCACCATTATCTCTACACNCTGCCTGACTTATTTCGCTCAGCATAACACCCTCAAGGTCCATCCATGTTGCTACACATGGCCATGTATCTGCTATTCTTATGGAAATAGTGTCCCACTTCTTTAAGAAGCTGACCTCCCAATACACCTCAGCTATATGTCTTCCACTTTCCAGGAATTGGCATATTTCGTGAACACCTCCTTCCACCCAGCACACAGACACATACTCCACACACACACACACACACACACACACACACACACCACCAGTTGTTGCATGGTTGAGTGCTATATATGACACAGGTTTGGACAATAAGAATCTATTTGGGGAATATTCAAGCTGAGCCAGAGACAGGATTGGTTCTCTCTGAAAGAATAATATGTGGTGATGAGAGACTTGTGAGCTTCTCATGTCCGGAAGAAACATGTCTGTCTTTACTGAAAATGAACCGAACTCTTGTGGAAAAGTAGATGAGAGCCAGAGAGAGAGCAAGCTAATGAGAAAGAGAACCATGGTAGTCTTTGAAATCTGCCTCTACCTAGAGTGTGGGTGTTCAACCTTATAACGGATTCCATGTCACTACATCCTACTTACATTCAAATTTCTGTCACTTGCAACCCAAACAGCCTTGCTGAATATAGCCACATTAGACTTCAGACTCCAGTGAGAGATAGAGTAGAGAATGTGCTTTTATGGCTCAGTGGAATCAGGGTCATGCTGGGAGGGGGACACAGCATGGTATGGCAGCATAGAGAAATGCTTCCTTAATCTGGAATTCCATGAAGAGTGGCTCCATTGTGTCCTTCAGGAAGAGTAAGGACTGGTTCTTCTACTCTTTGGTGAGTGGGAGTATGCGTGATTCTGACCTGATGGAACTGGACCACCTGGCCTAGTCAAACTGGCAGAATAATGAGAATTTAAGACAGATTCTCATGGCAGGATTTTTTATTATTCACTTTCTTTCGCCTCCCAAAGTATCCTAGGGTGAGTGTGCAGTAAGACAAATGGCAGCTCCTGGCCTGTGTATGTCGATCACAGCATTAATCCATCTCCCATACTCTCAGGCCTCCTCCTGACACTGCCTGTTTAACAGCAGGCCTCATTAGCTCCTTGTGTCAGGCACCTTTCCCGCTGCCTTCTCCCAAAGGAAAATGTTGTCTTCTTCATTCAGGAGTCTAAATCCATCTGACCCTAGATATCACCTGTACATATAAAACATCCACTTAATGAGACCCTTAAACTAGCAGCTCCCATTTACAAAGCTGCTACAGTGTGTTGGGACCTATTATCAGTCTCCTTAAATACCTCATCTCCTTTATTCTTCATAATGGCCCTGAGAGGTGGGTGGCATTGCCCTTGGTTGCAGATGAGCACCTAAGGGGTCAAGACACTTGACCAAGCTTGGCTTCAGGTCACTGACTCAAGCTTGCTTCACTCCATAGTTGATGCACTGGAGGGCAGTGATCTTTTCTAGCAACCAAGGTATCTTTAGAACCTGAGAAAGCTCATGACAATCATTGACTTCTGAGAGCTATGTGCTGGACAGATATACAAGTATCTGCAGATGCATGTGAGAGGTGATAAACTCCCAGGAGAGATCTCTTCTGAGACCATGAGTTTAGAGTCAAGGGTTGTGTGATACCTGATTTGCCACTTTGCCTGAGGAACCTGAGTCCTGAGTTTGTGGGTTGGTAGCCCAGTGTCACTCTGCATAAGGGTTGGGGTGAAACTTGGCATCCGTGCTTTTTTCTGTTGCTTCCACTGCACTTGGTGTTGGAGGTGGGGGAATGACCACCTTCTTCTGCCTGTGTTCTTGCTATGTCCCCTTCATCTGTCAGCTTTCCAGCCTCAAAGGTTGAGGGCCTCAAAGCAGGGAGAGGAGACTTTGCTCGGCTGTTGCTGCTGTGATGACACAAGTCACATTGCTGCCCTAATTGCCTGTATTATAAGCATGGCAGGCCTGGCACATGGGTGCCTTCAGGGCAACTCTCCAATTAATCTTTTCTTCTCCGATTAAGGCCTGTCTCCTGCATTTGTTGTGGTTGGGAGTGTTTGTGTGCAGGATGTTTTAAAGAGTTCTGTGTAGAGAGTAAGTGGAGGAATTTGGGGTTAACCATGCTGACATCATCTCAGACATGATCACTTCGTGGTCCGGAACATCTCAAACAATATGGAACCCATTACCGGCTCTGTGTCCCTGGAGAGAGCGGGCATTTCCTGGGCTTGTTGCTACTGCTTACAAGACCTGAGAGGGTCAGAAAGGGTTGGAGACACTTCTCTATCTTGGCACAAGCAAGGAAAATTTGACTTAGGCTGTGTGTTAAGTTTCCTTCATTAATGAAATACATATTTATTGTGAACCCACCCTGCCCCAGGTCTTGTGTTTGGAGCTGGGGTACAGTTGGAGCACAAGGAAATATGCCCCTGGCCTCCTGGGGCATTTGATCTGGAAGGAGAGACAGTGAGTAATCAAATTACCACAGTAATGAGTGCATAATTGCAGACTAAGATAGATTCTCTGGAGGCATGGGACAGTTTATTAATTTGATTTAGTAAACACTTACATAGCACTTACTCTATGCACGACATTATTTTAAATACTTTGATAATAGTAACTAATTTAATTTCCATAATAACCCCATGAGGTACATGTTAGTATTAATTATTATCTACATTGTACAAATGAGGAAACTGAGGCACAGAAGTTAAGTAGTCCAAAGTGTCATACGGCCAGTAAATGGTGAGACTGGGATTTACAGGCATCCAGTCTTTTTTTTTTTCTTAAATAGTTTATTGTCAAGTTGGTTTCCATATAACACCCAGTGCTTATCCCCACAAGTGCCTTCCTCCATGCCCATCAACCCCCTTCCCCTCTCCCCCACCCCCATCAACCCTCAGCTTGTTTTCAGCACTTAAGAGTCTCTCATGGTTTGCCTCTCTCCCTCTCCCCCACTACTTTCTCCCTCCTTCTCCCCCATGGTCCTCTGTTAAGTTCCTCCTCATCCACCTATATGTGCAAACACATGGTATCTGTCCTTCTCTGCCTGACTTATTTCGCTCAGCATAACACCCTCAAGTTTCATCTGTGTTACTACACATGGCCAGATTTCTTTCTTTCTCATTGCCATGTGGTATTCCATTGTATAGATAAACCACATCTTCTTGATCCATTTGTCTGTTGATGGACACTTAGGCTCTTTCCTAAGGAAGAGTGCTTTCTATTGAGAATGCTACTATGAACGTTGGGGTACATGTGCCCGTATGCGTCAGCACTCCTGTATCCCTTGGATAAATTCCCAGCAGTGCTATTGCTACACCCATCCAGTCTTAATCCATAAATCATGCACCTAACCACTCAGGATATCAAATCTCTGTTGAGAGTATTTTCCAGATGAATCTGTCTGTGTCTGGATTTTGGACAGGCTTCCTTGCAAAGGGACACTTAAGGTGAGGTTTGGAGAAGGAGGAGGAGACATCAACTAAACAAATAGGGAAATTTCAGGTGAAAGGAACAGCATGGCAAAGGCCCTGTGGTTTGAGGAGACTGGAAGATGACCTGTGAAGCTTGGTGTGAGATGAGAGCAGGGAGGTAAGCTGAAACCAGATCTCACAGGGAATCATCACAGGCCTTACTAGGGATTGTTTTGGTCTTTATTCTCAGGAACATGGGAAAGCCTTAAAAGATGGTAAGCAATCAGATCTGATTCCTGAAAAATGTTGCTATAAATCTGGATGTCCACATGTATCTCAGGGATCTAGTACCTGGCAGGTTGGAGATCTTCAGAGGAATGATGATGATGATTATAGCAACAAAGGTAACAGTAATAGCAACAACTATTATTGTTTATTCAAGATCAGGAACCTGCTAAACCTTTTACAGCAGGATCTCACTTCTCAGAATCACCTTCTATGAGACTAGGAATAGTATTATACCCATTTTACAGATGAGTGCTCTAAGGCTTAGATAATTGAAGCAGTTCATTGTCATTATGTGGCTGGTACTTGGGAGGACCAGTCAGTGGGCCCAGACATGCCTGATTCCAGACATTGCCTTTTCCCATGACAATGAGTATTTTTCAGGAGAGAAGAGAGGAGGAAGGGCATGTGGGACCTCTCAGCTAATAATTATGAATTAGATGCCAGTCTTCTAGGCTATTTTCATCATAATACTATCTCGTGTAATTCACAACAACCACCTGAGTTAGGCATTGACCCCATTTAATGGATTAGGAAATGGAGGCTCAGATAAATTGCCCAGGGTCACACAGTTCAAAAATAGCAGAGTCTGGATTTCAACCCAGGTCATGTGGCTTCAAGAAAACCAGCAGTTAGTTATCTAAAGAAATTCCCCCGATTCCCTCTGGTCTAAATTCCCAGACTTTAATGCTATTCTCTTTGGCAGAAGCATTTAGCTGTCTGCCCAACTGCTATACCCCCACTTTGTGCATCTGTAGAATTCCATTTGCTTTAAAATATTGAACAATCATGTTCTCTGGTGGAGGCAAGACCCTGCCCTGCCCCACTGGCTGTATCTTGGTTGATCTGTAATACAATTTTTGCTAATAAATGCTTTATTAAGTAATAAGAATGGTGGGTGTGACTTTATTCTGGCCCATGACAAGTGAGGAAAAGTCTGCTGGATGAAGGGGCAGGGAAAGATTTCTCTGGTTTTAGGGAAGAACTAAAAGCCTCTCTCTAGTTGAACTGACCAACACTCAACCAACCTGCTTCTGAATTTATTACTGTGTGTCATAATAAGTTTTTTGCTTGCTTAAGCCATTTTATGAAGTTAATTTTACCATTCCTCGAGGCCAAAAGTATCCTAAATTATACACCCCCTTTTGGATTGCTCCTCAGTGACCAATGAGGGAGGCAGGAGAGGAGAAGGAACAAGGTGAGGAGGGAAGAGAATGAGGCAAGGATTTAGGTTAGATGAGATAGAGGGAACTTTAAGAGCTTTTTGCCCTTTAAGCCGTAGGGTTTGGTGGCACTTGCCCTTGTTTCTTTCCTGCTACTTTTGATGTAAAATGGTGCTTTCCCTACCTGAGCTAATCTGGGCTTTGGTCCCCCAAATTCCCCAGCTTGCCCCCACTGTGTGACCAGGCAGGTTGCCTGTCTACAAAGGAAGCTTTTTTTAAGGTTCTGAAAACTGACACTGGTTGATCTGGAAATTTCCAGATCTTTGATTCCTTTAAAAGGCATATTCTATAAGGAGCTGTGAGGAATGCTGTCAGCTCAGCAGTGTAAGAATTTACAGATAAACTCACTCTGTTTCCTTGTGGGCTCTGAAGATACGAAGAATGAAGATGAAGCATCCCAGAGGGAGTCACCATATACTCTGATCCTAACATCTGGGGAAATGACTTGGTTTCACCTAAGACATTAAAGGGCTGAAACTCTGAGGGCTTGACCACTTGGAAAACTCGGACACTTATGTCCATTTTAGATGAGGTACCAAAGACTCCAGTCTGTGCTGAACTCCTTGTGGGAAGTCAGGGGGAAGCCCGTAGTGTGCACACCATGGCACTCTTTCTGGCGTACCCAGGTGAGAAGACAAAGCCCATGGTAGACCTCAGATGTGTGAGCAATAAACCCTTAAAGTTGAATGTCACTGAGGTTTTGGGGCTTATGATAGCATTACTGCAGCAACAAATAACAAATGTAGAAGATGTCAGCGTTTATCACATTGGTTAACAACAGTTTTGGTTTGCATCTCTGCAAAAGCAGGCAAAGAAATGATAACAAAATCAATAGTGATGATGATGATGCAATATGCATACTGCACTAAGTGGACTTATCACAATCGGAACAGGAGCGCCATTAGATGGAAACTATTGTTGCCTCCACCCTACAGACATGAGAACTGAGGCTTGGATTGGTGGGCACTGAGCCCACAGTCTTATAACTAGCATGCATCTTAGTGCCGTGAGCACCAAACACAGCAGTAGGCAGAGTTGGTGTTCACATGTCTGTTGGTTGAATGAATAAATATATTTCAAATTGTGTTTAGTTGGATAAGCCTGGAGCAGATTAAAGTAAAATAGTACATCTGCCTTAAGTGAACATAAATGAGATGGATAACGTTTCCTGCTTCTCTAATTGTTAGTGTTTGCGGTCTCTTTGTGCTGTGAACCCTAAATACCTAACGTTTATCCAGTTTGTTTCATTCCCTGGTAATGCATTAACACTAACCATGAAGTTCCTGTTACAAACAAGAAAACACACCCTATTTGGTGTGTTTTTAAGCAACACTATAAATCAGGTTTGCCTTATTTCAAAATCTAATTCAATTACAGAGAACCTATACCTCGTGGACGATTAAACTGTAAATTGTGGGTGTCCACTGGGTGATTAGATTACTAAATATGTTCCCTGCCGTAACTTACCTCTGTCCCTTTTGTATATTGTCTATGCCTACTCAAGGATAGGAACATTTCAGCAGCATTGAAGGATATTTATGGTGCATTTCAAACTTGGAATATCTTCTTCAAGGGGATACCAATGCATCATGCAAACTCTCTTGACTACTCTGCTTTTCTAAGTGGAAAAGTCCACTTCCCAGAGTTCTCTTCTTCTCTTGTCAATGCTCAGGTATTGGAACATAGAATTGTGAAATGTGACCTTTCTTGTTTTCCACAAAAATAATCTCTGTGCTGTCTCTTCTAGGTCAAATCATGAAGGCTAAAAGCCTTGCCTTCTCTGTGATGAGTTTCTTAGGAGAGCAGACAATGCGCTGAGGTTAGGAGTCTCTGAGATGCTGTGTCTGCATTAGAAGCCCACAGCACCAATAGGAATTCTGTCACCAGGGCTTCCGTTGGCCCAAAGCAAACAGCATAGGAAAAGGCTTTGACTTCATTCACTGACTCATTGTTCCTTTAACACATATTTATTGAGTGATGCGGCGTGCCAAAGCCACTTAAGAACCGTAACAACAGGGGCGCCTGGATGGCTTAGTCGGTTAGGCGTCCGACTTTCGCTTAGGTCATGATCTCGCGGTTTGTGGGTTCGAGCCCCACGTTGGGCTCTGTGCTGGCTGCCAGCTCAGAGCCTGGAGCCTGTTTCAGTCTGTGACTCCCTCTCTCTCTGACCCTCCCCTGCTCACACTGTCTCTCTCTCTCCTAGAAATAAATAAAAACATTAAAAAAAAAAAAGAACCGTAACAACATAGCTGTGTTTGTCTAGTTCTTCACAGCTTATAAAGCAACTTTCTAATAATTTTCTCCTTTGCTCCTCATAAAAATCTCATGAAGTAGGCAGGGTAGGAGCAATCATAGTATGTTTAAATTGCCAGTGATGAGACTGGGCATTAATTTAGCACTTATTACATATTGGGGATTACATTAAGCACTTCACATATGTTGTCTCATTTAAGTATCAAACAAATCCTCTGAAGTGGGTACTATCATAGGGCTCNTTTTAAATGAAGAAACTGAGATCCACGGAAGCTCAGTGATTTGTTAGTGGTTATGCAACTACTAAGAGGCAGATCCTGAATTCAGAACTGGGCTCTCTGCCCTCCAGATGTCCCTGCCCTTAATCCCTGAGTGTCTTGCCTCCTGGCACTGGATCTTGGATTTACTGTCTTCCAATGTGGCTCTTCCATTGACACTGGACCCCTCTAAGGAATCTATTCTGGTTTTAAGAAGGTGTATTAGTGGCAGAAAACTCTTAATTCCTGAGATTGCACCTGTTCTCTTGTTTGGCCAGTAGAAAGTAGGAATCCTGGAGGAGTTACTCTTGCTGAGAAGGTTATAGAGTCAAGTAAAAGAAATGATTTTCTGGTGTGCCTGGGTAGCTTAGTTGGTTAAGTGTCCGACTTTCGCTTAGGTCATGATCTTGTGGTTCGTGGGTTCGAGCCCCGCGTTGGGCTCTGTGCTCAGCTCAGCTCAGAACCTGGAGCCTGTTTCAGAGTCTGTGACTCCCTCTCTCTCTGACCCTCCCCTGCTCATGCTGTCTCTCTCTCTCTCCTAGAAATAAATAAAACATTAAAAAAATTAAAAAAAAAAAGAAATGATTTTCTGGAACTTTCATGAGTCCATCAAAAAAAAAAGTAGAAGCTCAAAATAATAAAAATAATTTGAAATCTCTCCTAGTTTCTTTGTTTTTTCTTCAAAAGGTATTTCTTGGGTGACACAGACTGTCTTTACTGTATCCACCGTTATCCACACAATTCCACTTTTGCTTGCATAGCTCTGTAAGGGGATCTTTCCACTAATTTGGAGGTTTGAGGTAACTACTACTAATAGTAATTTTTCATTTTGCAAAGAGATCTACTACTCAACCTCCCCCATCAGTATTTTATCTGATTTCTCCCAACCATTATGTTAAAGTGGATATTTTCAACCATCTGTTTATAAATAGATGGAAAACCCCAGAAGATAGAAGATAGTGGGTTTTTTTTTTTTTTTTTGAGGCATGTATATTTCCCCTTGTGGTAGGTTGACCATAATGCTTTACTTCCTGCCGTGGTATTATGCATCCATACCTACTCACATCTTGACTTTGAGTTTGGCCATGTGAGCTTCTCTGGCCAAAGGGATGCTAGCAAACGTGACCCAAACATAGGGTAGAAATTTCCTTATGCAGTGGAGCTTGCCCTACTCTTTTCTGCCATTGTCATACACCTGCCCCTCACATTCCCTGGGTAGCTGCTGTCCTTTTAGCTTGGGCCGCACAGGCACAGTCTGTCTTGACAGAGACAAAATGAAGCACTGTTATTAAGCACACATGTGGAACACACATGAACCTAATCTGCAAGGAGAAGCCAGGCCCAGCCAGACCTGTGGTTTGAAGCAGAGCCACCCAGCTGAGCCCAACGCAGATTAGCCAGTCTCTAAATAAGCCACAGGCCTATACTCCTACATGACTACTGTTCTAAGCCACCGAGGGTTGGGATGGTTTGTAATGTAGCATCATTGTGACTATAGCTAACTAATACACTCTCATTAGACATGAGCTCCATGAAGACTGAACTGTGTATATTCCCCTTTATCTCCAGTGTGAAACACAGGGCCTGGAATAGAAACCAAATAAAGTACAATTATTCTTAAGTGCATGGAGCTTTGATCAAGACATACTTGGGTTTGATGACAAGTAGAAATGGTGTTAAAACATTCTGGCATCATGGTCATTTTATGGGTAGTGAAGATAACATTCTTTGTAAGATTTTCAGGTTTGGATAAGATGAGGTATATAAGTGACTTCATATAGTAAGCACTCAGGAAAAGTTAGCTTTTGATGATCATGTACTCGTGTAATATTTATTGAATACATTTTGCCCATTTAAAGTATACAATCCAGAGGCACCTGGCTGGCTCAGTGGGTAAAGCCTGACACTTTTGTTGTTGTTATTGTTAAATGTTTATTTATTTATTTTGAGGGAGAAATAGCATGCATGCAAAAGCAGGGGAGAACAGAGAATGAGGGAGAGACAGAATTCCAAGCAGGCTCCATGATGTTAGTGTAGAGCCTGACATGAGACTCGATCCCACAAACGTTGAGATTATGACCTGAACAAAGTCAAGAGTCAGATGCTTAACTTACTGAACCACCCAGGTGCCCCAAGAATGAGACCCTTGATCTCAGGGTTGTGAGTTCAGGCCCCATGTTGGGTGTAGAGATTATTTTTAAAAATTTTAAAACAAAAGGTGCACAATCCAGTACTTCTTAGTGTATCCATATGTTTGGACACCATTACCATAATTTTAGAAACTTTTTATCGTCCCCCAAAGAAATCCCATACCCATAAAGTACTCACTTAAACCCCTTTTTGACCTCCTCCCAGCCTCAGGCAATCACTAATCTATTTTCTATACAATTGCCTGTTCTGTATATTTCATAGAAATAGAATCATATAATAAATGGTTTTTATGATTGGATTCTTCCACTTAGCATAATGTTTTTAAGATTTTTCCATGTTGTGGCATATATCAATACTTCATTACTTTTTATTGCTGAAAAATATTCTATTGTATGGATATACCACACTTTATCCATTTTTTAGTTGATATATATTTAAGTTGTTTCTGCCTCTTGGCTTTTATGAATTATGCAGCTATGAACATTTATGTACAAATTTTTGCACGGACACATGTTTCATTGCTCTTGCAAATATATTTAGGAATGTAAATGTTAAGTCATACGGTGACTCTCTTTTCTGAGGAACTACCAAAGTGGCTACACCATTCTACATTCTCGTTCCCATTAGCAGTAAATGAGGGTTCCAGTTTTTCTGTATCTTTGCCAACCTTCTGAATTTTCTAAAAATTCTATCCAGTCTACTGCATGTGAAATAGTATCCTGTTGCAGTTTTGATTTGCATTTCCCAAATGACTAATAATATTGACAATCTTTTTATGTTCTTATTGGTCATTTGTGTATCTTCTGTGGAGAGATGTCTGCTCAGATTCTTTGCCTGCTTTTATTTTTATTTTTTATTTTTAAAAATATCTAATGTTTATTCATTTTTTAAAATGTTCTATTTATTTTTAGGAGAGAGAGAGACAGCGTGAGCAGGGGAGGGTCAGAGAGAGAGGGAGTCACACACTGAAACAGGCTCCAGGCTCTGAGCTGGCAGTCAGCACAGAGCCCGACGCGGGGCTCGAACCCACGAACGGCGAGATCATGACCCAAGCGAAAGTCGGACGCTCAACCGACTAAGCCACCCAGGCGCCCCTGTTTATTCATTTTTGAGAGAGAGAGAAACGGAGCATGAGTAGGGAGGGAAAGACAGGGAGACACAGACTGCAAACCCAGGCTCCAGGCACAAAGCTGTCAGCACAGAGCCCAACTTGGGGCTTGAACTCACGAACTGTGAGAACATGACCTGAGCTGAAGTAGGACACTTAAGTGACTGAGCCACCCAGGTGCCCCTCTTTGCCCATTTTTTGAACTGGGTTTTTTATCTTTTGAATATTGAGTGATAAGAATTCTTTGTTTTCTGTGTACCAGTACTTTTCAGATTATGATTTTCAGACATTTCCCCCATATTTTGTTTGTTTGTTTTTAGCTTTCAAGATCATACCAATTCCAGCATAAAATTTTTAATTTCTGTGAGTTTCCACTTACATTAATTTTTCTGTTGTGGCTTGGGCTTTATTATAGCATCTAACAAGACTTTGCCTAATCCAAGGTCATGAAAATTTACTCTTACGTTCTCTTCTGTGAGTTTCATCATTTTAGTTCTTAAATTCAGATCTGTGATCTATTTTGAGTTAATTTTTGGGAGTTTGGTGAAAGGAGGTCAAACTTTTTGTTTTTAATTTGAATTTCCAGTTGTTTCAGTATTGTGGAAAGGGCTGTTCTTTCACCACTGAATGGTCTTGACACTCTAACCAAAAATCCATTGATTAGGAGCATAAGGTTTTATTAATGAATTCTCACTTCTGTTCCATTGATCTCTATATATTGATTCTTAACCCAGTACCATGCTGTGTTAATTCCTGTAGCTTTGTAGAAATATTTGAATTTGGGGGGTGTTAGCCCTCTAATTTTGTTCTTCGTTTTCAAGATTATTTTGGCTCTTCTGTGTCCCTTGTATATGTCTGAGTTTTAGGATCAGCTTGCCAATTTCTGAAAAGAAAAAGGCAGCTGGAAATTTGGGGATTGTGTTGAATTTGTAGGTCAGTTTGGAGGGTACTTTGATCTTAGCAATACTAAATTTTCTAATCCATGCATGTGGAATGTCTTTTCATTTATTTAGATCTTTTTAAATTTCTTTAAACAATGATTTATAGTTTTCATTATAAACATTTTACACTTCTTTTAAGTTTAATCCTAAGTATTTTATTCTTTGTAATGCTATTGCAATTGGAATTGTTCTTGAAATTTCATTTTTGGGGCTTTTCTTTTTTTTTTTTTTTTCCTTTTCTTTCGTAGTTTATTGTCAAGTTGGTTTCCATATAACACCCAGTGCTCATCCCAACAAGTGCCCTCCTCCATGCATTTTTGGATATATTGCTCTTATATCGTGCAACCTCACTGAACTTGCTTATTTGTTCTGTGCATGTGTGTGTATCTTAGACTTATCTAGATTTCTTTATTTTTCTTGATCCAATTGCTCTGGCTAGAACCTCCAGTATAATATTGAATGGAAGTGGTCTGAGCTCATATCCTTACCTTGTTCCTCATCTTAGGGAGAAAGCCTTTTTAGTGTTTAACAGTTGAATATGATGTTAGTGGTGGGTTTTCATGGATTCCCTTTATCAGTGTGAGGAAATTCCCTTCTATTCCTGGAGTGTTGAGCATTTTTTTTTCATGAAAAGTTGTTGGGTTTTGTCAAATGCTTTTTCTTTTTTTTTTTTTTCNCCCTCCCTCCGTCAAATGCTTTTTCTGTGTCTCTTGAGTTGATCAAGCCATTTTTGTTGCTTATTATCTACCCTCTCTTACTTGCCTTCCTCATGATTGTCTAATCTGTCCCAACCCTGCACATGAGACCTTTGTGAAGGGCCTGCAGCTGGGATGTCCCAACGATTAACAATCCCAAACAGAAGGTCAAGTACAAGGTTCCCTGCTTTCAAAAACAGAAATACAGTTACAGATTTTATTTTATGCTCCCCCTTTTTTGGGGGATAGCACCTCAGAGGTTTTGACAGTGTGTGTTATCTTTTTCCTGCATAGGTTGGGTTCTAAACAGAGACCCAGCTTAGTGGACTCACAAATCTGAGGTATTGGGCTCTGTTAGCCAAGAGCCTTTATAGAACCAGGTTGCTCTACTGACATTCTATCTTTTCCACAGTTACATTGGATAGTATAACCAAGTCCTATAAAATTAAAATCAAGTTTGAAATAAGGTTTGTTAATTACAGTATTTAACTGTTGTCGTTATTGTTTCCTTGGAGATTAATGGGGTGAGTTATTGTAACATAATTAGGCTACAGTGTATCTAATCTCTTACAAACCCTTGCGATTCACTGTTGTTCCAGTATCGTTTGAAGGTTAATTTCACTTTGCTGGTATAGATTTGGCAATGTGCTTTCTATTGAAATATGTTTTTAATTATATTTGAAAGTCATTAGTCAAGGGCTCTGCTGGGATGTTCTGTAGATGCTTTCCAGGGAGAAATCCACATACAGTTAGACTCATCATGGTCATCTATCCCCACCCCAGGTAACCCCAGGGAGATTCACTGCCACATGGTATATACGATCTGGTGTAGGCCTCAATTTGGTCCCAGGCAGGCATGTTTACTGGGGGATCTTTGGGAACAGTCCCTATATGACAGTATGTCTGCAGGTCAGCATCCAAAGTGGACCCTTAGGTGACTTCGCCCCTGCTGTAGATTTTTTCAAGCACAGCTCTTTCCCACTAAAGTGAATACCATTTCATGCTTAGAATATTTCTTGCATGGCTTACTTCTGGTCATCCCTCGGGTCTTAGGTTAAATATCACTCCTAGGCATCTCAGTTGGCTAAGTACCCAACTTTGGCTCGTATCTTGATCTTGTGGCTTGTGAGTTCCAGTCCAGCATCAGACTTTCTGCTGCCAGTGCCAAGCCCACTTTAGATCTTCTTTCTCCCTCTCTCTCTGCCCCTCCCCAACTTGCACACGTGCTCTCTCTTTCTCTCAAAAATAAATAAACATTAAAAAAAAGTATCACTCCTTCTGGGGTACCTGGGTGGCTCAGTCTCGGTTAAGCGTCTGACTTTGGCTCAGGTCATGTTCTCACAGCTTGTGGGTTTGAGCCCCGCATCGGGCTCTTGCTGACAGCTCAGAGCCCAGAGCCTGCTTCAGATTCTGTGTCTCCCTCTCCCTCCATGTTTCTCTGTCTCTCTGTCTCTCTCTCTCTGTCCCTCCTCTGCTTGTAATCTGTCTCTCAAAAATAAACATTAAAAGTTAAAAAAATACATCACTCCTTCTGAGGAGTCTCACAGGGCCCATCTCTCCCTTCCACTTCTATCAACTCTTCCTGTTATCAGCTCTCATTTCTTTTCTTTCTTTCTTTTTTTAATGTTTATTTATTTTTGAGAGACAGAGAGACAAAGAATGAGCAGGGGAGGGGCAGAGAGAGAGGGAGACCCAGAATCCGAAGCGGGCTCCAGGCTCTGAACCCAACGTAGGGCTCGAACTCATGAACCACGAGATCACGACTTGAGCCCAAGTTGGCCACTTTAACTAACTGAACCACCCAGGTGTCCCTATCAGCTCTCATTTCACCCTGAGTTTTCCTGTGTGGAACTTATGACCATGTGTAATTCCAGAAGTTTTTACTTGATTATCTGTTTGATATTTCACTTCTTATAAGACAGAGGCTCTCTTTGCTCATTGCCCTCCTTACAAGTGCATGGCACAGATAGAAAACTCTCAAGCATGGTTGGATAAATGCATCAAGGACTGGCTTGGAGATCCCTGACAGCCTAACTGGCAAGAGATCCGGTCTTGACTTTGCATCTCTTCCTTGCATCCTAGCTCCACTGATGCTGAGTGACTCAACCACTGCTCACTGCACCCTTTCTCTGCCTCAGTTCACTCAAGTGCCACACAGGAGAAGCACATCAGATGAGATGAGTCACAAGGCAGATATTCACCAAGGGCCATTTTCTCATTTGTCTGCTATGTGACTTGGGCTGGATGGTGTCTGTGGTTTGACTTCTGAGACTCACAATCTGCAATTGAACAGCTGGCCCACAGGAAGCTGTGAAAGAGACCATGGGGCTCACCTCCCTGTGGTCCATGCAAGTCTGAGGTCTGATGTTAGACTGGCCTTCTTCCATTGCTTTCTCTGCAGCAAAGCAGCTCCTACATGCACATCTTTTAAAATAGATACTGCTTATGAGACTGTTTTAGAATGGTCATATTCATAGGAGAATATTGGTGTTGATTGCTCCCAATGTTAGAGCCATTTGTGTGTGTATGTGTGTGTGTGTGTGTTTTTGCGCGCACGCACACACACATGTCCGTGCATGTGCATGGGTGTAGCCTGCCTACCATGTGAAATTATTTCTCTCCCTCACCCTTTTGTAGAAGGACAAGAAAATTGTGCTTTTCATTGCAATCCTAAGTTTGTAAAGTTCTTTTCTGAAGGGCTTCATATGATTTGGAGAAGAACCATTCTTTGGAGCAGTGACCTAAGCAAAGGCCCAGAGACTGGAAAAGCCCTGAAAACAAGGCTGTATGTAGGGTCGTTGTCAGAGTGACTGGAGGCCTTGTGCACCCAAAAGACCCAGTGGGATTAGGTCCAAAGTTGGCTGTCCTCATGTTTGGGGAGGTGATGCTGGAGTGCAGGCATGAGGCATCTTTGCAGGAGCAAACTTGGACTCGCCCTGAGTCTCCACCTTCAGGGAGACAAGAGAGTGTGGTGGTTAAAGCAGGAAGTCTGGAACTGGACTGCAGGGGGTTGAATTCTGGATCCATGTCTTCTAGCTGTGAGGGCTTAGGGAAGGCATTTGATTTCTTGGAGTTTTATTTCCCTTAAATGCAATCCTCATGAGATGGTTCTCCCTGTCCTCTGCTATCACACAGAGCATTGGGTGGAATGACAGAAATTGAGGGGAAAGGAAAGTTCATGTACCTACTAAGTAACCATATGTATGGCACTTATCTTGCTCTTGAGTCTTACTGAGAAAGCTTCCCTTGAGTTTCACACAGAGTCTCTATGATCTTTGCTGTGTACGTGGAGTGAAATCAGCATCATTGACATGGCATTGAAAGCAAATATTTATAGGCTGGGTTTGGGGGAGATGATGGCAGTGGGCAGTATCTTCGGTCAATTCTGGCCCAATAAGCGTGTTCCATACTGGATGGCAAACCCGAGTCTGATCAGTCCTCCCTTGGGAGATGCCAAAGTGGAGTGAGGGCAGATAGCTTCAATCTTGTCTCTAACACTTAGGAGACATTTGGGGCATCTTCCATGATGCCTGATATACATTGCAGAGAAAGATAGCATTTTGGTTAATGAGAATTTTAGAAAAGCTCCTTGTATTGTGAACTCCCTTTCCTAAGATAAACTCTTATCTTCCCAGACCTCTTTGTGGGTGTCCCCTTTGAGCTATAAGAATGGCCATATATTCTCATTTTTCCCACACTAGGACACTTGGAGAGGCAGTTCAAGGTCCACATCCATACAGCTGGCAAGTGGCAGGACCATTAGAGGGACTGTGGCTTGCTTACCTGTCAGACCAGTGATGGCATCAGTTGCCATCACTCCCTGGCAGAGAGCCTGTGCTTCCAAGGACGGCACAACCGGGTGCCTTCTCTCCCATTAGGAGTGGTCTGGGATGCCAGGTTTCTAGGTTCTCAGCCTCTTGTCTGGCGCCTGGCCTGATGAGGCTGCTGGGTTTCATAGGTTATCTGCAAGTGGGAGCTGATTCTCAGCCCTGACTAATCACATACCAAATCACATCCCTGAGGCTGGCCTGTAAAAAAGGTGACTGTCCTTAGAGGGAGACTTTCTATTCCATTGTCTTTCGACCAAACCTGAATCCTGCTTCTCCCAACATCCTTTGTATTTTCTCTACCTTATTTTTTTTTATTAAAGAAACCTTTTTCTGCAGGTGGAATAGATTTTTCTGATTTAAACTTCTTGGGTCCCAGTTTAATTTCCCTTTGCTAACTTGCCATATTGCCCTTTGCAAATCAATCAGTTTTGTCATACTAGATCAGATGCCTCCTTGAAATGCAGATAAATTACCCATTATGGAACCATTGTCTCCCAATTCTGAGGTGTATTCAGAGAATTCAAACAGATTTGTCAGGCCTGACCTTCTTTTCATGAGCCATGCTGTGACTTGCCCTGTCTAAATTAAATACTGCTAAATGGCCCCAGCCATCTAAACCTCCTCTGACTGGGACCTGGGATCTCTTGTATCACCCTGTCCTGGACAACAGCTCCTCTTTTGCCAAGGAAACCACCAGCATGTCAGGACCCTGGCCCTCTTTGACCCACACTCCTTCATTCTGCAGTGGCCGTATTTGTCAGGCCAGCCCCACCCCCTGAGGACAGTGGGTGGCAAATCGTCTTCCAAAGCAAGCCCAGAGAAAAGAGCCTCAGGCAGGTCCATGTGGGGGTTTCTACTACCAGCTGTGTGCTGTTAACCCCCTTACCTTCTCTCTGCTTCAAGCAAAGTTCCAAGGCCACCTTCTGTCTGCCAATCCAGATCAGAAGTACCTGAAATACCCCTTCCTGTGGATGCCCAGACACAATGCCATCTTTCACCTTCAACTGATGGTGACAAACAGTGGCAGGGTGAACTTTACCTGCACAGCCCTGGCTCCTGTCCAGTGTCCCTATGGACAGGTGAAAACCCTGAAATCATTTCAGGACTTTCAGGACCTAACTGTAGGACAAAAGGGTCAGGGAGGAAATGATATATGTTGAGAGCTTGCTGTTGCTGAGAATGTAACCTACTGAACATAGGCTTTGGAGACTGGCTGACCCAAATCTGTCACCTATAAGCTGTGTGTCCTTGGGCAAGTGACTGAGGCTTTCTGAGCTTCAGTTTGTCAGAAATCCTAGTACCTTCCATGGAGATGTATATATGATAGGAAGTAGTATGTCTGTGGTCATTTTTCAGTGATTTCTGTTATGTGTCTTTCTGCTGCAAGAAAAATAAGAAGGCACCACCATGTCTCACACATTGGCCTCAATCAGGGGCCCATTATCTTGTCTGTTCAGGTGTTTAATCGAAGCTCCTCTCTCCTGTGGACCTGAGAGCTTAATAAATCTAGAATCCTCCAACCTGCCTTAGTGAGCTGAGCATTCCCTTACAAAGAGAGCCTCATTGCAGCCATGAACAGGGTAATATTTTCCCCTTTCTTCATATTCTAATGAATAAATGATATTCCCATTGGTTATTTATCTACTTTTAGAATTTGAATGGAATTCTGATAATTATGGCATTTCACCATTTGATGGGAAATTGGCACCTGCTGCATGGAGATAATAGCCCAATTCAGCATCTATGAAATATGGAATTTTCTGCTAATTCCTGTCTTGAAATTTGTAAATCATCAGTGGAGTTGGTTATTAAAATTCCGGAGTTTAAAGACCTGGAGCCAAGGGGGAGCAGCCCTTCTTCATTAAAATTATAGAAACTAACAGTGACTGGCGGACTGAACACTCTTGGCATGGGAAGGCTCATAGTCACTTAGGAGCAAGTTCTTGGTAACATGATTATCCAGGAGGCTCAGCCCACAGAATAGGAGCTAGTTGGCTGTGGGGTGCTTGTCAGAATTTGCAGAAATGAAGATGGTAGCAAGTCATAGACTAAAAGGCACAGGTTTTGGGGTCAAGCAGGGCATGGTTGGAATTCTAGCTATATGTGATTCCAGGCCTCCCTGAGCCTCTGTGTCTGCACTGATAAATTGAAAAAAAAAATAATGCTCCTTTTTTCAACAACCACTTTCTAACCTTTAAATTAACCTAGGATCCAATCTTCATATTTTTCATGCATCTATTTAACAACAGTTTACTACAGATTCCCTAAGTTCCAGACACTCTGATGGAGGTTGGGGGTTCCCTGGGGAGAAAAGCAAGGATTATCCTCTAACCTCATGGAGATTATTCATGAATGATGGGGCTTTAAGTCTTCAACAATGTCTTTTTCACTGATCCTTCATGAATGTGAGGCCCACAAAAGAAATAAACTGTACTTTTCTCCCTGATGAAGGGGAATGCCTGCCTACAATTAGCACCGAGAAAGTTGACTTGGGGAAAACTTTTTGGGATACTGGAAATATTCCATGCTGTGATTGTAATAGAAATTTATACAACTGTATGTTTTCAAAACTCCTCAGACTGTACACTTAAAAAGGAACAGTTTACTGTAAGTAACTCTGTAAAACTGACTTCTAAAACAAGTCTCCCCCATGTCCCTTTTTGAAATGAAACAGGTAGTGTGACATACTGTACTAACTGCTAGCCCTAGAAATTTCACTGACCAGGAATTCAGAATTGGGGGGCAGGGGAAGGATTTGGGACTAACATTAGGTTTCTAATCCTACACTTTGGCATGTAAGAAAAAACAAACACTTCCAACTGCCACTGAGTTATGCAAAGAGCTCATAAACTCTGAGCTTCATGTGGGCTCAACCTCATCTAGAGGCAGGAGAGTCAAGGAAGCCTGCCAGGTGAGGCAGCTGTTGTAGACACCCATGTCTCCCACTAATTCAAAGATCACATCCAGCATGCAAATGGTTTTTCTTGTGTCCAGCCCTAGAATGTCCTTCCAAGCAGCAATGTTGTCCGTGGAACAGCTGCAGCAAGGGGACAGTGGTTTTGCCTAGTGGATTTACCTGGCTTCGGTCAGGTCAAGGAATTCAGGCTTCAGTGCCCAGAAAGTGTTTGAACTCAGCATGGTCACTTAATGTCTAAGGTCAACCCTCATAATGTTACTCTTATCTGCCTGCACAGACCACTCCCACTCTCTCCAGCTCTTTGTCTTTTCCTTCTCTCCTCTCTCTCTTCTCCTCCCTTCTCCCCTCTTTCCCATGCTCATCCTTTCTTCCAACCTCTATCCACACTCATCCTTCCCCGGGCACTTACCTGAGCTGTTTATAGCTGGAAGCAACTCCTGCTGCCTCAACCCCTGCTTGGTTTAATGTACTTTTCCTTGCCAGCTGGGGTATGATAGTTGGTGGCTTCTGAAGTCAAAGACTATGTGCTTTATTCCCCACTGAAACCTAATTTCCAATGAGCACCATGGAGACTTGCCATTGCAAAATAAACTCTCAGTAAGGAAATGAGGTAGCATCAGCTTTTGATCTTCAGTTGAATTGATAATCTTGCTTAAGTGCATTGAGTTCAGAGCCAGGTTAATGAGACTCAGGGTGCCCTTGCCTAACATTTCCCTTTTTGGTGCCAAGCATCCAAACTTGCATATGGGTGGCCCTGGGATGACTTTTTATCCTAACTTCTATCCTGGACAGTGATGTCATCCCAGGCAAGAATGATGTACTATTCTCTGCAACTCTAGTGCTTAGCACATGATTTGGCATGTAGCAGATGTGCATTTGAACCTGGCTGAACCTAACTGGCCACAAAAAAATGAAGAAAGAGAAAAGAAGCTGTCTCTAAGAAAGGTGCCTCATGAGAGAAGTACATACAGCGCACAGTGGTAGGAATGGTGGAGGTCATTCCTTACAGCTCCAGTTTGTTCAGTTTTCCTTAGTTCTTTTTCATATTCTTGTGGCCACAGAGACACTGGTTTTGTCTAGAAAGTCCTGAGGGATCATCTTTTAATAGCATCCTTATCCCAGTTAAACTAAAGGAAGGGCTCAGGGCAGTCCACAGTTTTGAGGAGATGCCGTCAGACCTCTCCACACTTTATGGTTCCCATGGTTCTTACTCAAACCCAGGCAATGCTAGTCTGAGCTCTGCAGAACAGAACAGGAATATTCTCTGACTCTGTTCTTCTCAGTCCCACCTCAAATTCCTTCTAGCACATAGCAAAGACACCCCATGGCCTTGGCGTTAGAGACATATCTTTCTCCTCTGTAAGCAGCTTACTCTCTTCAAGATGCCTGGGTACATCATTTCTTCCCTTCTCTGCCCCTCTGTGGTTTCCTGCTTGCTTCCACCTCAACCTTTCCCCTGCCCCTATTACTAAGTAGATCATTGTCTTCTAGCTGAGTAGAGGAGGACCTAGTTGTGAGTGTAATGGGAACATGCATGCACCTTGTTCAAAAAGCTGTGTCCATGTTCATGTCACGTTCATGTCATGTGTTTGCACCAGATGGGTGAAGGCATGGGTAATCGTGTGCTCTTTAAAGCAAAGATGTTACAGTGATCTTCCTGTGTGTAATGGGAACAGCAACAAATGTGGTCCACAGAGAGACTCTGGCATCCACAGTCTCATTCATTCCACTTAACTACCAGCTATGATGATGGGGAAGGGCCATGTGGTTACCTGTAGTACAGTGGAATGGCTCTTCACCCCTTTGCAGGAGTCTATTCACCCAGCATCTGGCTGTCCATTTCTTGCAGGGAGGAAGTGAACTCAGCACCTAGGAGAGATGCTGGGACCTGTGTTTGGGGAAGTTCCAGGTCTAGGGCTTTGAAATACTGGGTTGCCTCCTTTGTTTCAGAATCAGACCTGTCACTAAGCAACACTCCCTATGATCCTTCCCACTTTGCTAAAAGTGCACCAGAGTAGCACTGGGGGGAGGTGCGATTCAGCCACCCACGGCCATATGGGGCCACTTCTTGTCCCAGCTTCTGCTCCCTCCTCCCCCACATGCTTTCCTACTACCCAGTGAGACAAGGACTCTGGCACTCTGTTTCCTAGGTGGCCTGGAGGGCTCACAGGAGGGCATTTGATCACTGTGGGAAGAGTTCAAGATAAAGGCAATGGAGGGTTTTAATTGTTTTTTCTTAATTTATATTTTAAACAGCCTCTCTATCTCTCTGCATTTTCCTGTGCCAGTATCTCTCTGACCGTCTGTCTCTGTCTCTTTCTGCCCCCTCCTCTCTCTCCATCTGCATGTGTCTGTCTCTCTGTGTCTCTGCCTTTCTCTCCATCTGTTTGTGTGTCTGTGAATCTGTCTTCCTGTCTCTTTTTCAATCGCTCTCTCTCCTCCTTTCCCCCACCCTTCCTTCACTGTTTCCTTCTCCTCTTCAGTTTCTCTCTATTTTTCTCTCTTTGATTCTGTCTTCATATCTCCTTCTCTCTCTCTTCTCAGGCCCCTCCCTGGTGAAACAGGGCTGACATTAATGAGTATCTTGTAATTCCCGTAATTTACATGCAGTCCAACATGGGTCCCCTTTCCATTGGATGCCTAACTTCGGCAAGCAGTGTTACATCACACAAGATCTGTATCGTTTGAAAAAAAAGACTCTGGAAAAAATATTTTGGCTTAACATTGCTTAGTCTCACCCATGCTCCACAATTTCCCACATTATTCTGCTCCTATTTGGCTCTTTATCCTATTTTTGAATGTCAGTAAATCTGTTTCTCACTAAGTGAAGGGTGCTTGGAGTTTTCCTTCCTACCCAGAATTTCCCTTATTTAGAGTTCAAGCAAGTGATGATGGCTGTGGAACTTTGTGAATAAACTAAACACCATTGACTTGTACATTTTAAATGGATGACCCGCATGCTAATTATATCTCAATAAAGTCTTTTTCTTTTTTAAACGTAAATCTAAAGAAGGCATGAAGCACATTCATTGTTTTCAGTCCAGCTTCAGAATTTTCATGAGGACATTTGAATCTGGGGGCTCCAACAGCACATGACCCAGAATTTATTTATGGCTTTTTATAAATGTTATCACAGTCAAATGCCAGACATTAACTTCTGCTGAAATCAGCTGGCTAATCTAAACTTTGGCTAGAGAGGTTTCGTGAATATCACTGTTGGAACAGAAAGCAAGAGAAGATGGACAAACTCATGGTAGTATTGGCTTTCCATGGGCTTTCTACTCTTTGAGAGTAGAAAAGAGAGGCTAACTCCTACTAATACCAACTTTAGAGAAAGCTCCTTGTTGCCTTGCTTCGCAAACATCCTGAAACTTTTCTAGCAGTTACCATGCCTTATTGTCCTTCTTGGTTCAAGTAGATGTGTTCTCCATTGGACTGTATGCTCCTTGAGTGTCAGAATTATGTCTCTTTTGCAGTTGGTAGATATGAAATAATTGTTTGAGCAAGGGAAGATCGAAGGAAGGAAGGACATGAATGAACAAATGAATACAGAGGAACTTAGCACCCAGTGTGGAAATTAAGGCTGGTCCCAATCAAGTATTTAATATCCAACATATATTTGTTGAGCACATACACAGTGTTCTGTGTGTCTGACACTATTCCCAGGCGCTGGGAACCCAGCAGGAACAACACTGTCAAGGACCCCTGACACATGGAGCTTGTATTCTAGGAGGGGAAAGAAACAGATGATAGAAGGGAATCAGTAAATCACAGGGACTATCAGAAGGTGATAAATGTTAGAGTAAACAAAAAGTAAAGGGGTACTGGTAAAGAGGTATGGCCATTTCCAAAACATTTTTCCTTGGCCCTTGTCTATCTGTAGGGAAATGGAACCTTAACATAGAGGAAGAGAAAACTGGAGAACTTTTCACAGGACAGATATAATGACCATGCTTTGGTGTTTATTGTGCGCCCTAAGATGTCAAGCTAGGAATTCCAGGAGCAAAAAGGAAGACATGGGGCCTGGCACCAGTATCTCTCTTATTGTAGAAAAGACAGCCTGAACTTGGGAGCCCAGTCCCCGGAGTTAGGGCCATTTTTAGCACTCTCCAATTCCATCTTTTCTAGCACAAGCCTTGGCACAGGAGAAGGGTAAAAAGGATAAGAAAAACAGATGGGTGCAAGCCACAGCTAGAGACAGAGGGGGTGGGTGGGATGAGGCTGAGCTGATGACAGGCCATGGGAGGGAGGGAGTGGCCGGCTGCAGGACGGGTCAGTGCTGCTCAGCAGCTCTCTTTGAACTTGGTATTTTTCCATAGCAAACAGAAGCCCAAAGCTTGTTGGCAGTGGAGCCACATCCCGAGGGTAAGAGGGCAGAGCTGCCATGGGAAGCTGGGCTGGGAGGAAGCAAACACAAGGGGAGGAGGCTGACTTTCAGAACTTCACAGTCTGGGGGCTCCCTGGAGAGCCAGGGCCAGTGTTAATATTCACCAGGTGCCCTGGCAATCAATCATTGGAAGTGAGAGAAGAGCAGGGCAGGAGGTCACCAAACATGGCATGATCCCTGGAGATCCCAAAGGGGCTCTGCCAAACACATGTGCAGCGCAGACCCCAAGACACGGATGGCCACAGACAGTCATTATCATGATGCTAATAGCATTAGCCAACACTTACTGAGGACTTGTCAGATACTGTGCAGAGAACATGATGTGGATTATCTCATCCTCACAGCAAAACCGTGAATCATTCTATCATTTAGGACTCATTTCATTACAAGTGACCAAAAACCAAACCTCAAATGATGAGAAATAAATAGAGAATTTGTCAGCTCATCCAAGTGAAAACTCCAAGAGTAACTGGCTGCAGGCATGGCTGGATCCAGGGACTTAAACCCTATTCCAGGTTCCAGTATTTTTCCTGATTGCTTGATTCCTCTTCCCATTTCTTGGTGCCATGTTCAGATAGGTTGTCATGGTGGCCCAAGTTCTGCAGGTACTCAAGTGCACATTCTTTTTTTTTAATTAAAAAAATTTTTTTTATGTTTATTTTGAGAGAGAGCCAAGGAGGGACAGAGAGAAAGGGAAATAGAGGTTCCCAAGCAGGCTCCAGGCTGTCAGTACAGAGCCCAATTTGGGGCTGAACTCAAGAACTGTGAGATCATGACCTGAGCTGAAATTAAGAGTTTGACGCTTAACCAACTGAGCCACCCAGGCGCTCCCCACATTCTTTCAGGGTGAAGTCCACAGAAAAGAAAGTATCTTTTCTTGTCCCCCCAAAGTTTGAATAAGCATCATGGTTTCTTCTTGGCATGGATGAGGGACCATGTGCCCATCCTTGTAAAAGATCACTATGGCTGCAGGAGTAGCTCTGTTTACCACCTACTACCCTAGAGGGAAGAGCAGACGAGCAATCATCGTGTGTTGAAGTGGGTGCTCAAATGAACATTAGGGGAGGCACTGAAAATATGTTAATGGAGGCAGGAGGTAAAAAATAAAGCTGCCCATACTTTGGTTCTATTGTCACCTTCATTTTGTGTATGGGGAAACTGAGGCTTGGAAAGGTAGACACACTCATCCAAGCAAGTCACTGGTGAAGCTGGGACAGGAGCCAGCATCATCTGTGGCCACTTCTGCTCACTTCCCTCCACAACTAGTGCCTCACCTCCTGCTGCTTACTCCTGTCCTCTCCCTCTTTCCTGATCTGTCCTTGGGGCTGCCGAGTCACTTTAAGACACAAGGCGAGAGTTAGGGTCGCCCTGAAGACAGCAGGAGTTGTCATGAGGCCACAGACCCATCAATTCTGTCAGGTCCAGAGGACCATTCCCAAGGCAAAGGGTCATTGATGTCATCATCTCCATCTTCTTTAATGCTAATTACTTTTTTTCCCACGTCAACATAAAAATCATCTTAAATGTCCTCATTAAGGCAGATGTGATTTCTGACCACAGAATCATCAACTCAGCCTGGGAAAGACTTTCAGGGGAGAAAATGTTCTCTGAGCCACAATGGCAATTCCAAGTGATTTAGAATATCAAGTTTGTATGATTTTTAATCATTAAAGGAGATATAAAAACATATTTTATACACAATCTTTTATCTTACACTTATTTTTATATTTCTCTATAACAATTTATTGCGATGCATATATCACCATTACATCAGACATTTATGGCTCCATTAAAATTCAATGCCACCATAAATTTGGGCCGGTTAAAGTGGTGACATTTGTAACAGCTTCCACAAGGACATATTTTATATTTAAAGTGAAACTTTGAGAAGAAACTTTGTTAAAGAAAAAAAAAACCATGTAGGGTAGGAAAGGGATATAAGATTCTCCTGCTATCTAAAACACCTAATGCCTACTTTAATACTGCTGTATTAAGAAGCCAGACTTTTACTAAATACAAGATGTGCTATTTCCAGCATTTAGGGATTAATGGAAATCATACGATAATGCTGTCATTGACTAGAATACTCCGCTCTGCCCAGTCCTTTGGCAGTCTGAGACCTGGGAGAATTTCAGAAGTAAGGGAAAATATTAAATCAGACTTTTCAACAATGCAGTGTCCGTATTCTCACTCTGGAGCGTAAGGGTTTTTGGGGGGTGACAGGATGAAGGGCTTATGTTTTTCTGTCATTTGGTCCAAGATGGTGACTACTCCTTCTGGGAAATTCGAGGTTTCTCTTATTTTCCTATCAATGCATCAGATGGTATTAGAGCAGCTTTTGTGAGCCCAGTGCTTTCATAAATGATTTGAAAAAGTATGAGCGGGGATATATTTCTTGTGTGGAAGGAAGTTTCTATACTCAGATGCTATCAAAGGAAAGGAGCAGTCCTGATGACTTTTACATCCTCAGCATCCATAAGAATGTCCCACACACAGTAGGTATCCACTAGCTTCCTGTACTCATCTCCTTGGGACGGTTGGACAGGGCATCTACATAGAAAGTTTTGGGCATTCAGTGTCCAGCTGGTCTTGACTGAGGGTACAGTTAAACACAACAGGTGTCCTAGATGACTTCAAAGAAAGAGGGTTGAGTGCCTCTATAAGCTTGAGAAGGGTTCATGGAAGAGTAGGACTTTGGGGGCATTTGACCCGACACCCCACATGTAGGACACAAGGTAGTCTAGGCTGAAGGAGCCTTGAGGGGGTGTGATGAAGGTGAAGTTGAGCTGACTCAGTCAGGATCACGATCTGTATAATAATAGAGGCAACAAACTCTCATTGAGCACAGACTATATCAGTCTGGGATGCATGCTGTACATAACAATAGAGAGAGTGAAGGATTGTTACCACTTATTAGCCTGGTCATCTTCTAAATATTCATCTCAGACAAACTTATTTTAATGTTCCAACTCCCCGAAAGGTAGATACTCTTCTATTTCCTAGCTGGAAAGAATGGAGAAAGGGAATAGACATGTAGATTATAGATAAATTCCCTTTTTCTTTAGCCATGTCTCTGATCACCTGAAGAAATAGAAGCTACAGCACTCACACCTTAGGGGTACATTTAATTGAGGCCTTGGGTGGGCAACTTTTATTCTCTCAGTTTCTACCACCTGATGCCACCTGTAGGTTGTATTCAAGTGCTAGCTGAGGCACTGCCTGCAAGACTAGACAATTCAGAGGTTTCTTAAACAACCTATCACCTGCCCAGCACCTGTGGCCTGGGGACTCAGTTTACATTTTCACAAGGAAACTGTGGTCATTTTTCCTGGGATTAGGTGACCTGGATGTGAAGGAATCTCACTGTCTCTCTGATCCAGGCAGTTTAAGGAGCTCTCTCTACAGGCTGTAATATTTAGACTGTGGTAGAAAAATGATAGATTAGACTGGGTGATTATAAAGTTTCTTCCCAGTCTAAAATTCACTGATTCTGGGCATTATGCATATCACTTGCAAGTAATTAACATTAATAATGCCTTACATTTGTGAAGCCCTTATCTTTCTTTTTTCCCATAGAATTTTCATATCCATTATGTTATTTGACACCTCTGTGAAGCCAGTGGGCGGATACTCTCTCCAATGAATAGAGAAGTTAATATGTCCAACATAGGCTTCTGCTTAAATTCAAATAGATTTATACATAGTTGTCCTTGGCCTCAGAGAGGGTAGAAGCCACAGGGGGAAGGTGGACCATAATGTTTTCGATCCAGGCAGGATGAATTCTGAGAGTCAGAGAGGGCAAGACACTTACCAGAAGTCACGCAAAAAGCCTTGCCTGCCCCAGGACTTCACTGAAAGTGAGGAACATTTAATGTGGGGGGTAGCCCAGAAGTGAAACATAGTCTATCTATATAATATCAACTATTCTAACAGGAGAGAAAAAAACCCACATTGACTCAAAATCGACAGAGTTTATCTTTGATCATAAACATGTGAATATTAAAACCATTTGAAGAGCTCCCTTCCATTTTCGCCACTCATAGAACTGTTGGACCCTCATAGTCATGGCACTGTGCTTTCCAGGAGGTAGTTTGCTTCATGTGTCACAGAATCCTTACTTTCTCCCTCTAGAGGGAATGGCCCCCCAAATCAGGGATGAGCAAGCATTTTATAGAAGTTTCAGAAAAAGCTGGTAATTCAACTCTTTGAATTATGTTTGATAAGAGAACCCTGTTAGACTGAAAAGGGGAAGCAGTATGGATTTCATGAAACTATTGAGTAATTTAGACAAGTCTGGATGTGGAATTTCAGACTTTGTCTACACTGGATCTATACAACTTTGAAATGTATATTGAGGGGCACCTGGGTGGCTTAGTCGGTTAAGCGTCCGACTTTCGCTTAGGTCATGATCTCGCNATATTGAATTTCAAAGTAAACTGAAAGAAATTGACAAGAAAGGAGAACATGAACAGTGTTCAAAAAAGAGTGCAAATCTCTGTGTGTGCATGTGTGTGTGTTCATACACTATGATTTAATGATGGCTTCCTTCTGGTACAACTCAGTCTTTACAATGTGCTTATTAAAAATCTAGAAATAAAGGGTTTAGTGCCACTATGTAGAACATTTAAGAGAAAAAAATCTTTGTTGATATAAGTTGTCTTCAAATTCTACAAACTTTATATATTACTTGTTATTATTTTACTGTTTAGTCCCAAGAACTTAGAATATAATTGCATAGAATTTAGATATATTTTTCATTTGAGAAAGAGTTAAAACTCTATTTGCATATGGCAGAGAGAGTCCTCGTCACTATGTACAGTGGAATTGCTTTTCTTCCTAAGAGCTGTCTCTTAGGACCTGTTTTCTCGTGGTGTGCTGGAGCCAGCTTGTCCTAGATGCTGAGAGCTCATGGTTAACTTTTAAGGAAATCTGCCAGCTAGTTTATGTCATACTGGCAGCTTGAGATTGGCCACAGTGGGAGTATTTACACCATAGAAACTAGAAAATGCTACAGATTGGTGATTTCCTCTCCTCAGAGATCTGGTTATTAAGTATTTACTAGCACACTATTGCTATTCTCTATATAAGGTACCACTCCATTATGTCATTCAAGCTCATATAATTATCATATCCATAAATAAGTAGAGAACTGTATTGAAGTCATAGAGTTTTACTAGGGAAATCAAAGACCTGAACCTTATAGGAAAGCAAGAATAATATGAGAGTCTCTACTCCTTACCCATTAACCTTTAGGTATATGATAATTATCTAATGTCAGCATATAGCCTTTCTTTTTTGATTTCTTTTTCTAATCTAGCTTGATAGGTTTAGTGAGTGAGTTAATGTACAAGTATTAATAATGCAAAAACACATGCATGGCACTTTATGGGAAACTTTTAGAAGAGTTTTGAGGGTAATCTTGGCCATAGAATTTTAGTGGAGTTGGAAAAATATGGTAGTTTAAAGCCAGAAAAGTTGTTTTTTTAGAAAAATATTTTATTTATTTCTTAGAGAGAGAGAGAGAGACAGCACGAGCAGGGAAGGGTCAGAGAGAGAGGGAGACACAGAATCTGAAGCAGGCTCCAGGTTCTGAGCTAGCTGTCAGCACAGAGCCCAATGCAGGGCTAGAACCCACGAACTGTGAGATAATGACCTGAGCCGAAATTGGATGCTTAACTGACTGAGCCACCCAGGTGCCCCAGAAAAATTGGTTTTGAATCTCTGGTCTGCTACATACAAACTACTTAACCTTTTTAAGCCCCATCAGTAAAGTCAGAATAATAATCGTAATGTACCTTTAAAATTCTTATTAAATGTGTTAACATATGTAACATTCTTAGTGTTATTCCTTGTACCTGGTTAGTGCCAGGTGCAAATTACCTATTATAAAGTGTGTGTGTGTGTGGGGGGGTGGTTAATTGATGACTCTGGCAGCTAAGTCAGGGTTAGATTGGAGTCAAGACTGGGAGAGTCTCCCTTAGAAGCCCATTGCTTTGGTCTATCCTGATCCTTTTTAATGAATCATTGGTGCAGTGTGGCTATTGGGTATTATATAGAGTAAGCCAATGGCTTCTCTTGAAACTTTACCTATGAGCTAAAGGGCCTTTGTTGACCGTAAAAGAAGACCATTTCCCCTAGGAATTAATTTTATCAACTTATGTCCAATTTATTCAGAGGTGGAAGGCATGATGAGGCGAGGAGAGGAACAGGAAATAAAGATAGAGAGCAGGCAGGCAGCAGACGTTGGAGGGTCTCAAGGTTATGGTGAAAATTTGGCTACCATAATAAGCATAATGGAAAACTATGGGGAAAAAATGAGGGAATTCTGTGCTAGACACCAGAAGACATGCAAAGACAAAGGCAGCCATGGGGACTCCCAGATCAGAAGGGTTCAAGCCCTCTCCTTTATCGGTTACTTAATTTCTGTGAGCCCAGTTCTTACATCTTACAGATGAACAGAAAAGTCTTACCCCCTGTAGTGGATTGACTTTGCAAGGTGCCATGGGATTATAGTATGGCATGGTAATTATAGGTAAAGGGCATGCAAACTGGGAATTTGCTAGAAAAATGGGAAACCCTACAGAGAGGGCAGTGAGGAAAGATGAGCACGACTTGCCCGGTGCCTTTTCCCCTTGCAGTGGCTCATAAATGGCCTCATTGGAGACCATCTTTGCTGTGGAGGTTGTTGCATCTCCCAAATACCCTGGCTGGTCTCTTACCTCCTTCTATATCCAGGCCCTGTCTCATGTCCTGGGGCCAATAATAAAGATAAATTTGAGAAGTAATGGATAAAGACCCAATCCTTGTAGAGCAATAAAATTTATCGTGGCCTAACTAATCTGGCACCATTTATGCCTGCTGCCTGCCTTCCCAACCATCGAATGACTAATTGATAACTAATTTCCTCAATTTGTACTTCATTACTTATTGCAGCAGAAAAGCTTACACCTCACTCTATGAATCAAATAGATTCCATGCAGTCAATGGAGATGTTACTTGCCAGAGTTCTTGGCAGATTGGCCAGCGTTGCAGAAAAAGTGGCTTCTTTTCAGTAATACACCTAACAGGTACAGAGTGTTCATTGCATGTCAGAAACTGAGCTAAGCATGTTCCATTTGTATAATCAGGGGTTTTGTTAGATGATAAAATAAATAAATCCCTAACTGTGTTAGCTTAGCACAACAGAAATTTCTTTCTGACGGCCCCTGGGTGGCTCAGTCAGTTAAGCATCCAACTCTTTGTTTTGGTTCAGGTCGTGATCTCATGGTTCATTAGATTGAGCCCTGCATTGGGCTCTGCACTGACAGCAAGGAGCCTGCCTGTGGCTCTCTTTCTTCTCTCTTTCCCTCTCCAGCTCATGAGCACACTCACATTCTTTCTCTTTCAAATAAACATTATAAAATTTTCTTTCCTTGTTGGTAGCAATTTAATTCAGGTGATCTTGGTTGACAAAGGATTGGGAAGCTTTGTTCCATGTGGTCATTCAGGTTGACTGAGTCACAAAATGAAGACCCAGATGATTTTAGACTCTGCCATAATCACTGAATAGCTTCCCTTGGTGCTGATATGTTGCCAGCAAGGGGGGAAGAACATGGAGGTAGGAAGTTCTTCATGGGTGACTCTAGAAGAACACATCATTGCAAGTCATATTTCCTTGGTCATAACTCAGTCACAGTGAGCTAGGAAATGTAAAATAGATATGACCCAAGAGGAGATGGGTTTGGTGGATAGTCACACATGTGATTTCATTTAATCCTTACAATGATGCTATAAGGTTTGCCATCATCCCTACTTTATAGATAAGAAAACTGAGACTTAGTGAGGTTAAGTAACTTGTTTAAGGTCAAAGAGCCTATAAGTAGAAGAGCAGTCTTCCATTTAAGTCATGTGTCTTATTTTAAAGTCCATACTTTTAACCATTGTGCTAGATGACTTCTATTCGGNCCCCAGAATTCTATTCGGTCTTAAGCAGTGGGAAGCTCTGATGGTGACCCTTCTTCTCTATACTGTGGTCATCACCACTGTAGCTGACACTGATGCATCATGAAGTTCTCTACTTCAGGGTAAGCCCTTACCCCTGCCTACAACATTAATCTTCTAGTGGAAGCAGATTCCAGACACCTTGCAAACTTCCAGAAACCCAGGTTTGGATGCCTCATGGTGTCTAGGTTCAGTGATACTGAATTCTGAGGCTGATTGCCCACATGTACTTTCTCTGTGGGATGCACAGAGCAACTGTTAAACTGAGCCAGGAAAGACTCCACTAATTAAAGCTTTTCTGAACTCTGCTGTCCATTGGTTTTTTAACAAGTGATGCTATTAATCCTATGTGTTCTTGATTTTTCATTTGTTTGTGCAGGGGGGAAAGTTGAAGGTGATATGGTGGTATTTATCCTTGGAATAATGTTGCCATAGTTACCTCTCGACTTTATTATAACAGTGGTGCAATAATTGAAGCAGGAAGAGCTGGAGATGCTCTCATAACTGTGAACTTGGTCCCCAGTATGGGCATGAAAAGCATCTCTTAGATTGGGGGAGAAAGAAGGGAGCTTGGCCTCAGCAATTAACCCCAAAACGCAGTACAGTGGTCCTATGTGTTTGATGAGAGTGTTGCCTGGTGATGTCCAGAGTGAGCCATTTCTATGAAGTTGCTTTGTTTTCACATTGTTTTACAGTGACACTCTTAGAATGCAAGAATGTAGTGTCTCCATGGAAACTGGAAATGTACAAAATTAAGACCCAGAATAGGAAAGCTTCTGTGAGCACAGTTCTGCTGATCACTAATAAAGAAATGATGTGTTGCAAGTACAAGGTTTTGGATGTCAGAAGAGACAGGGAATGATAAATTTGACATCCTAATCTAGCCAAGGACCTTTACTTTTTGGACATGGTGGAAAGAGGTTATGAATGCACATTGAGGTAATGTGTGGTCTCTCAGACAGAAGTAAGTCTCATTTAATACCCCCTTGTGGAAAAGGGGCTGCTGACCCTCAGTAGAAAGTGAGCCTTGACTCCATCTCTCTGTTGAGGGCATCCAGAAAGGAAAAGTTAGTTGGACATGAGAGAGGAAGTGTGATAGAATGGAAAGAACAGAATTAAATCTCAGCTCCTGTGTTTATCATCTCAGGACTTTGAGGAAATTCCTTGAGCTTATTGAATCTCCATTTCCGTGTAATAAGTGGGGATACTAAGAGTGTATACCTTTCTGAAGTGTTGTAAGGATTGAAAGTACATGCATACACTCTCCTTATAAAACACATTTGTGTGTTTATATATGTGTGTGTGTGTACATCTGTGTGCATATATATATATATGTATATATGTATATATGTTATGTGTGTATACACACACACACACACACACACACAATTTCCTTTTTTCACTTTCCCCAGATGGCTTTATCAGCAGGGGTTCCCTAGGCTCAATTTCTGTATGTGAGAACAAGTTTAGAATGTTTGAGTCTGCATAATGGCATACAGCCTACAGGATCATTGATGGAAATATGAGGTCATCTCCAAGCACAAATACTGTGTATCCGCATGAGGATTGGTAAAGTCCTTAGGTGCATCTGTCCTGATGTTCCCACTTCCTTTGTCTCTCCTCCTCCGTGTCTCTCACGGTCCTGTGTAATCCCTGACCTTGCCTTGGCCTCCCTCCAGACACATCTTACACATTGGCTGAGATGCCATCCAGTTATGTGAGGACATTCAAATACACAAACTCTCAGGCTCTCCTGTGGTCCCTGTAAGTTCAGAGTCTTGTCAGGATTTATAGCTCTTCTCATCTATGTGCTTTTAAAAAACATTATTAAAAATGTTAAACTACTGGGGCACCTGGGTGGCTTAGTCGGTTAAGCGTCCGACTTTTGCTTAGGTCATGATCTCGCGGTTCGTGGGTTCGAGCCCCACGTCAGGCTCTGTGCTGACTGCCAGCTCAGAGCCTGGAGCATGTTTCAGAGTCTGTGACTCCCTCTCTCTCTGACCCTCCCCTGCTCACACACTCTCTCTCTCTCTCCTAGAAATAAATAAAAAACATTTTTTTAAAAAATGTTAAACTACTTTGGGGTATGACTGACATACAAAAGCTATACATATTTAACATATAAACTTGATGAGTTTGGAAATAAATACACATTGTGAAACTGTTACCATAGTCTATGCCATAAATATTTCTATCACCACCAGAAGATTCCTCCTGCCCCCTTTATAATAATAATAACTATAATTATAATTATTATTATTAGTGATAAGAATGCAACATAAGATATACTCTCAGAAAACATTTGAGTATATAATTTGATACTGCTAACTATAGGTTCTATGCTGTATATACAGCAGCTCTCTAGGACTTACTCATCCTGCATAAGTGAAACTTTATACCCTTTGAATAATACCTTCATGTTTCCCCTGCCTCCAGCCCTTGGTGACCACCATTCTACTCTCTGCTTCTATGAGTCTGACTATTTTAGATTTCTCATGTAAGTGGGATCATGCAGTATTTGACCTGCTGCAACTGGCTTATTTCATTTAGCATGCTGTCCTTCAGGTCCATCCATGTTGTCACAAATCGTAGGATTTCATTTTTTTGAAGGCAGAATAATCCTTTGTATGCATATACCATATATTCTTTATTCATCTGCTCATGGACACTTTGATGGATTCCATATCTTGGCTATTATGAATAATGCTATAGTGAACACAGGAGTGCCGTATCTCTTTGAGATCCTGGTTTCATTTCTTTTGAATATGTACCCAGGAGTAGGATTGCTTGATCATATGGCAATTCTGTTTTTCATTTTTTAAAAATATTTATTTATTTATTTATTTCTAGGAGAGAGAGAGAGACAGAGAGAGAGACAGCGTGAGCAGGGGAGGGTCAGAGAGAGAGGGAGTCACAGACTCTGAAATAGGCTCCAGGCTCTGAGCTGGCAGTCAGCACAGGGTTTCCTTTACTCCATGTTGTCGCTAACAACTGTTCTCTTTCTCTCTCTCTCTCTCCCTCTCTCTCTCTCTCTCCTGCATGTGTGTGTGTGTCTATATATGAAGTATTCTAACAGGTGTGTGATAGACAGTGAGGTGTGTACTACCTCATTGCTGTTCTTAATGGCACAGAACTCGAGGGCTCCTTTCCTTCCAAGGTCAGGGGTCTGCTGAATCTCTGTTTGGGTAGAACCAAAGCCCTCGGGCTAATTTCCATCCTTGCCTGAATGCTCTTCAGGTTCCCACAGGCCTCTGTTTCTCTTTAAAGGGATAGTAGTTGCCACTCTTATGGGTGGTATTTTTCTGATCTGCCCAATCTCATTCAGGAAAAGGGAACAATATTTTTTTCAGTTTTTGACACATAGAGCAGTTTTCTCTCATCAACGCAGGGATGTCACTTGTTGGGCATCTTTACCAAGTGGGCTTAATGCTGCAACAACCTGTGGTTTCACTGTTTAAAACTTCGATGCTCCCTTCTGTATATGTGTCTACTGCACTGAAGGTGTAGATTTCTATAATCTTACAGGTTGTTATAAATGTGTTGAGTCTCAATATACTAAGGCATGTCATGATTGAGTAAATGGCAAAAAATTCTTTATCTAAGAAATATTTCCTGAGTAGTGGTTCCATGTCACATAATGTGCTAGACCTTAGCAGAGTGACTGACTTCTCCAGGTTTGCCTGGGGCTTTCACAGTTTTCTCACTGAGAGTCCTATGTCCTGGGAGACCCCACAGTCCCAGGCACACCAGGACAGCAAGTTGCCTTCGGCTCCCCTGTCCTAAAGGATCTGACAGTCTAATAATCCAGAAAACATAAACACCCATTGCTTCCACACCTAACGAACTAGAAGAGGAGCTCTAACAAGTAAATGCCCACATATGTTTGTAGAAACATTTTTTACAAAAACCAAATGATGAAAGCAACCCAAATGTCCATCTATAGCTCAAGTTTCACATGTTGAAACTGTGATCTGCCCACACAGTGGACTATTATTTCAGCCCCCCAAAAAGGTATGGAGTACTGATAGACGCTAGAACATGAATGGACTTATAAAACATCATGCTAAGCGAAAGAGGCCAGATTGTAAAAGCCCACTAGTATGATTCCATTTATGTGAAATATTCAGAATAGATAAATTCATTGAGATAGAAAGTAGATTAGTGGTTGCTAGGGCCTTGGAGGAGGGAAGGATGGGGACTGAGCACTTAATGACAGCAGGGTTGGGGCGCCTGGGTGGCTCATTTGGTAAAGCATACGACTCCGGCTCAGGTCATGATCTCACAGTTCATGAGTTCAAGGCCTGTGTTCAGTTCTGTGCTGACAGTTCAGAGCCTGGAGTCTGCTTTAGATTCTGTCTCTCCCTCTCTCTCTGTCCCCTCTTCTACACATTTGCATGCTGTCTTTGTCTATGTTTCTCTCAAAAAGAAACATTAAAAAAATGAGAGCAGGGTTTCCTTTTGGGGCGAAGAAAATTTTTTGGAACTAAATAGAGGTGGACATACTGAAAGCCATTGAATTGTTCACTTTCAAATGGTTAATTGTATGTGAGGTGCATTTTACTTAAGTGAAAAGCAAGCTGATAAGCTATGCAGTGTGGCCAGTGATTCGGTGGCAGCCACAAGACGATGCCAGGGGCAAAAAGGATCCAGTGGGGTGAACAGTGAACTACATGTATGACTTAGAGAAAAGATGAAGGAACAATGTTCTCACCAAAAGGCAAAAGTCTTAAGTGGAAGGTGGGAATCAGGAGACATTTCACGCTACTGTTTATTTTGTGATACAGTCATGTACATTTGTACATATTAAAGCTACTTCTGAAGAGCACGTTGGAATCCAAAAGGTGTGGTTGCCAGCAGGATATGCCTCAACTTCTGAAATGGTTCTTTAGCCACTCAGCTATGACAAGAAAGACCTAGCCCTGCCATTTGATAGTTACTATTTCCAAGTATTTTTTTTTAATAGTTTATTGTCAAATTAGTTTCCACATAACACCCAGTGCTCATCCCCACAAGTGCCCTCCTCCATGCCCATCCCCCCCTCCCCCCACATCCATCAGTCCTCAGTTTTTGTCAGCATTCAAGAGTCTCTCATGGTTTGCTTCTCTCCCTTTCCCCCACCCCAAGTATTTCCTAAGGAATATATTCTTACAGTCTCCTGAAATAAAATGAAATTTTTAAGAGGCACCTAAATGGCTCAGTCAGTTCAACATCCGACCTTTGGTTTCAGCTCAGGTCATGATGTCACATTTCATGGGATGGAGCTCCACATTGGGCTCTGTGCTGACAGTGTGGAGCCTGGCTCCCTTTCTTTCTGCCCTTCCCTCGCTAATGTTCTCCCACCCTCCTTCCGTCCCTCCTTTCCTCCTTCCCTCCCTCCCCTCTCTCTCAATAAAAAAAAAACAATTGAAAAATTATTTTTTATTTTTTAAATGTTTAGTTTTGAAGGAGCGAGAGAGTATGAGCGGGGGAGGAGCAGAGAGAGGGAGACACAGAATCTGAAGAGCCACCCAGGCGCCCTATACTGAGAATTTTTTTTAGAAAAATGTTTTTAACATTTATATATTTTTGAAAGACAGAAACAGAGCATGAGTAGGGGAGGGCCAGAGAGAGATGGAGCCACAGAATCCAAAGCAGGCTCCAGGCTCTGAGCTGTCAGCACAGAGCCCGACATGGGGCTCGCACTCACTAGTTGTGAGATGATGACCTGAGCTGAAGTCAGATGCTTAACTGACTGAGCCACTCAGGTGCCCTGAAAAATTATTTTTAAAATGTGAGATGGTTTTAGGTTCTCTGAGGACACCTTTCAGTGTCACTAAGTGACTTGGTGCTGGGGTAAAACCCCCCACTAAGGACTTAAGCATCTCAGTTCTGACCGTTACACAGGTTCTCGTAACATTTTACCTCAGAATCAAAGCTTTAAATACCCCCCAAAAGCCAGTGATGGGAACAAGCTTCAAAGCAGATTTTGAATTTTGCTTCTGCTCTTCACCATGCGTGCTCGAGCAGGTCAACTCTCCAAGCTTTAACACCATCACCTATAAAATGGGGATAATGATAGCCCTGTTGTAATGATAAGTGTTTCCCTGCAAAGCCCATAGTATATACTGTCTGGCAGATAACAAGCACTCAATAATTATTAATTTTCTCCATTCTTTCCTCTTCATCCTAGACTTAATTAAGATGTATTGTGGAAGCTATGAATAAGCAATTCACAGGAAGGGAAATCTAAAAGGCCAGTACACATGGAAAAATGTTCAGTCTGGGTAGCGACAGAGGACTGAAAAATGAAACAAGACATTATTTTTTTTCCTACAAATTCACCCCTTCCCACCCCTCCAAGGAAATGAAAAAGAGAAGTCAATGTTGTCAAGTATTTTGGGAGCCAGACCCTCTCATACAAGGCTGGTAGGAATACAACTCAGAACAACCTTTTGGGGGGACAATTTGGCAATAAGACAAATATACTGGTTTCAAATGCCTTAAATGCATGCCTGTGTTTGCACCCGGCAATTCCATCTCCAGAAATTTATCCTCGGGGAGTAATTAGGGATGTGCTCTCAAACTTAGCCACAGAAGCCACTCTATAAATAGTTGTTAAATGAAGGAGTGAGTGATGCTCATCGCTGCATTGTTTATAATAATGAAAATTCTAATAACAGGAAAAATCAAATAAATTATGGTCTGCCCATAAAATGGAATCCTCTGCAGCCATTAAATCTGATTTGGTAAACACATTTGGATAACTCTATCGTTTAAATAGGCCTGGGAAGGTATTTCTGATTCCTCGAGTGAGGAAAATTATGTTAAACGACATATCATATGGCTATAGCTTGTTTAAAAATATGTATCCATAAATAAGATGGGAAAGAAAAACTCTTGAGGGATATACAGCACAACGTGAAAAGCAGTTATTGCTGAATGGTGTGACACTGTGAATGTTTTTTATTTCCTTCTTTTTGCTTTTTTGTATATTCTGAGCATGTACTATTTGCACATATTTTTTAAAAACTTAATGTTAAAATAGAGGGACGCGTTAGGATGGGGGTGGGTGGTTGGAAACCAAGATAAGAAAGTAGGACACAAATGCGCTAGTCAGGGAACTGTGGGGCGTCTGGCTGGGTTAAAAGTACAGCATGATTTGGGCAGTCTTTCCTCTCCTCCAGTATCATTTTAAGCTTTTTTGACTGCAGATCAACACTCTGAGACCTCGGGAGGCTTGGTTTGGCTGCACCCTCCTTAGAATGTGTCATGTCTGGGAAACACATACAAAGGCTCTCCTTTGTCTTTGCTGCACATTTGCTTGAATTGGCCGGGTTTGCGGGTGACTCACTCCCAGCCACTCTGTTGGTACCAGGAAATCAGAGAGCACACCTTCCCTGCAGCTGTGAAGACAGCCTGGGCCCGTGTCCCAGAGGGGAGAGAGCCAGCTCTGGCCAGGAGGAAAGCCCCTAGCCCAGGCGGCCCTTGGGGATGAAGGGGATGTATTTACCTTTTTTCTCCCCAGATTTTCACTGAGTAAATTGCTGTGATGGAACATAATTGCTTTTCATTTTATTTTTAAAAATTGCTGCCAAGGCAGTCTGCTTGCCTCCTGAAGTCAGCACAAATCTGAGAACAGTTACTCCAAGGGAATATTTTAAAAACTAGGGTTTGAAAAGTGATTTACCCCCAACGATCAGCAGGTCGAGGTCCAGCAGACCACGGTAACTCAGTTGTGCTTAAGACTCAGAGATTCACAGAGGTCTTCACTTCCTTTTATTCAGATCTTTGCTCAAATGCTACCTCCAGAAAGAACTTTCTGTGCCATCTAAAATAGCATCTACTTCTGTCATCTTTCCTGGATTTGTCCCTCCCTCCACACACACCCCCCACCTTACATTATTTCTTTATTCATGTGTTTACTGTCTATCTCCGCTAGCAGATGCACACACCTCAACTATGCAAATACTGTATCTTAATCATTGCAATATCCCCTGTGCCTAGAACTGGAGCAGGCACATAGTAGGTGCCCCATAAATATTTGCCTTCATGAATGTGTGAGAAGGATGTGAGAGCCTTTTGCAAACTGAAAGATGTAGTGGAGCAGATAGATGGGGGGCAAGGTGGTTGCATTTGGGCATCTAAACCCTCTGGCTCACCACTAATGTCCTGTCACAGGCGGATTGACTGTCCCTAAGCTCTTAGGTTGCTGGAACACCTGCAGCATCTATAATGGAGTTTAGCCTCCATGCTAGGAGGTTCCATTGGCCTTGGATTTCTCTTGGTGAGAACCCAAGCTGTTGGCCGCTCTGTTACATGTGCACTACCAAGCTGGCTTCTACCACCTTACTGTGCTCGACTCTCTGGCATTGCAAGCTAACCTCTGCATCCCAGAAACAAAGGCAGTGACAGCAGTAACCCATAGGCTGGGAGACTTTGAGAACAGTAGACATCCCACTGAGGAGCAAATGTGTCTGCTGCCTTGAAGATTCAGCCTCCCTTAACACTTAAATTCTCCTTTCCTGCTCTGTCCATTAGTGCCTGGAACTCTGGAAGTGGGTATCCCTTACAGCAAATACCAGTCTGAATTGCTTTGTTTCCTGATTCTGAAAACACAAGGCATTCCTCCTTCCTTGGGGCAAGTCCAATCCCTGTCATTTTGGGTTCTGCTGGCAAGTTCCATATTGCTCAGCATTTTTGCAGAAGATTCGTGGCAGCCACCTGCTAGAGAATAATTTCTTTAGTGAATTATATTAATTAGCATATTCTGATAAAAGTTTTTAATGTGATTTTTTTTCTGGGGCACCTGGGTGGCTTGTCAGTTAAGCATCCAACTTTGGCTCAGGTCATGATCTCATGCTTTGTGCGTTCATGCCCCATGTTGGGCTTTGTGCTGACAGCTCAGAGCCTGGAACCTGCTTTGGGTTCTGTCTCCCTCTCTTTGCCCCTCCCCCACCCGTGCTCTCTGTCTCTCTCAAAAATAAATAAACATTAAAAAAATTAGGGGTGCCTGGGTGGCTTAGTTGGTTAAACGTCCGACTTTCGCTTAGGTCATGATCTCGCGGTTTGTGGGTTTGAGCCCCGCGTCGGGCTCTGTGCTGAATGCCAGCTCAGGGCCTGAAGCCTGTTTCAGAGTCTGTGTCTCCCCCTCTCTCTGACCCTTCCCTGCTCACGCTGTCTCTCTCTCTCTCTCCTAGAAATAAATAAAACATTAAAAATTAAAAAAAAAATTTACAAAAGAAAATTAATGTGGTATTTTCCGAAAGACATGGGCATTGAAATTTGAAATTATGTCCCATTGGAAAACAGCTGGTGGCTTTGTTGAACTAGGTCCTTTATAGAACCACGTGTAGTTGCTTTGGTTTGGGGAGTACTCTGCTCTAGGTACCCTTAGCCCTGCCCTACTTGTGTCTAAGCTCTGTTGACAGAGGTAGGCGTGTTCTTGGGGAGTGGACATATGAATCGAGCCTATGGGTTTCAGTTATACGAAAAAAGAGACTATCAGCAACCACCCAAGCAAAGGCTTCACAGTAATTAGCAGAGATGCTTGCAGGCACTTGTGGACAAGTTTGGAAAGACACCTGTAACATTTGCCAGTGCTTTTTTATACACTAGACAGATCGTTAAGAACCCTGTGAATCTTAGTCTAACATCTACAGCTGAGTGGATCTGGCCAAATGACCTTACCCTTCCCAGCAATCAATGGGCAGCAGGATTTATTTCATAAGGCTATTGTGGGAATGGAGTGAGATACTATATGCCAAGTGCCCACTTCTTTGGCTGGCATGAGGATACTAAATTCAGGTCAGTTTACCCATAGTGTATGTCCTATGCACTTCCCTTGGGCTTCCTACTAGGCTCCAAACTGTGGGCATCAGCATACAAAGGATGGGCCCTTACCCCTGACCTGTCCATAGGTGTCCTCTTTCCTTTACATGTTTGAAAAGTCATAGAATATAAGGCTATGTCCCCCTCCTGCCTTAGAGGTCCTTTACTTTCTATCCTTTCTGATCAATTCCCAACTTATTTAATCTCTCATTAGGGAGCCACTATTTCCAAACTCATCTAGTCTTTAAACATCTACTTAAAATTCAGTCTGTACCATGGCTTGCAGATAATGAGTCCTCCACATGGAGTGCCCATCATCTTATTGCAGGGTTTTGTTTGTTTTTTTCTGTCCATTTGTTTCTGGTTCTTATTGTTGATTTCAAGCTGCAGAGACTTCTGTGTCAGTCAGTTGTGTAAGGCAACACCCAGGCTTTAAGAGCGAGTGTCGTATACCTTGTTTGTTTCCTCTAGATCCCCTGGAGATCTGGGCATTCAGTTCTAACCACAGGTTGGAGGGGAAAAGTTGGGTTTGTGAAAAGACTCTAGATGAAATAAAGAAACTTCAAGACAGCTGCTCATCTTACCTTCTTATAGCCCACACTTTTCTTTTGACTTTGAGATAGATAAGATAGGGAACTGCTTGTAGGTGTTATCACTGAAAGGAGGGAGATTCTGCCAGGGTAGGCTTAAGATGGAATGCTAATGGGCACTTGGGTGGCTCAGTCAGTTGAGCGTTCGACTTTGGCTCAGGTCATGATCTCACAGTTCATGGGTTTGAGCCCTGCGTTGGGCTCTGTGCTGACAACTAGCTCAGAGCCTGGAGCCTGTCTTCGGATTCTGTATCTTCCTCTCTCTCTGACTCTCCCCTGCCCATGCTGTCTCTTTCTCTCTCTCTCGGAAATAAATAAAAAACATTTTTAAAAAAGATGGAATGCTGAAAGCTGTAACTGAGAGTAGCTGAGCTATGTGAATGACAGTTGGTGCCTAAGTTCCTGAATTGCCCATCAGCTGGGGAGTGGGGGGTGGGGAGTGGGTGAGGACATGAAGGTCCTATGGACAGAAAGGAATGGAGCATGGGGTATGCGGAGACCTTACAGACATCACACTGAGCTGGACTTGTCCCAATCTCACCTGCTTGGCTTCCAAGCTCACACACATCTCCAGCTTCCTGACGTTGTTAGTAGACTTCCAACTATACACTATGGATTGCTAAGGCACTCTCAGTATCTTCCCCATTATATTTATAGGGTGGCTTTCCTCTCGACTCCTAAAAAGGCATAAATGAAGCTTTTATTTGAAAGGGGAAGCCTGTTTATTGTAATTAGATATTTAAAGACCCACATTAGTTGTTTTTGCTGGACCTAATACTCAGTGGTATCAAAATGAGAGCTTTCAGCCTGGTTGCCTCCTCCCCTCACCCAGCATTATTCCTTGAGGATTCCTACTTGTATTTCTTCTCAGTCCTTAAGCGTCATGACCATACTCTTGACCTAATGAAGTCCCATTAGTTTCTCTCTACAGATGAAAAAAATATATATTTGTTCCAGTTAGAAAAGGTTAAGAAACAGTCAGGCCACCCAGCAGAGTGAATGCATAGCTCACCCAGCTATGCAATTATCCAAAAATAACCCATTTCCATTTGCAAGAGTAAACTGCATTTAAATAAGCATTCTCTTCAAATAAACTTTCATTAAGTCAGACTTCTCTATAGTGTGCATGCTTAATGAATGTGTGCGTGCCCGTGTGAGGTATATAACATTTACCTCCATGCTTAGTTTTTGGAACATAAGCGAAGCTGAAGTGTAATGAGATAAGTGAACGCATTTGGCAGGGATACCATTGATTTAACAAAGGAACACTGAAATGTGCATCAAATGGGGGTTGCCAAGGTATGTGAGCTTCTGAAGAAATGGATGCTAAAATTTCATCGGACGTTAGAGCTTCCCCCCCCCCCCATCTTACTAGAAACCCTGAATCCAACATGCTCTCCCTGTTGAGACCCCTTTAGATTACACTTTGTCCTTCCCACCTCATGACATCATTGGAAAGTGATATGTGGCTGACAGGAAGCATGGCTACAGGTGCAAAATGCAAAATACTATTTTTCTGGTGTTTTCAGCCCAAATGAAATACCGGCATGGATCCTGTTCGAAAGCTACCAGGTGGTAGCATTTATTTTGGCTGAAACTCTGCATCGTTGCCAAAATCTGCTCTTCTGTGTATTACTCTTGTGCAGATTTGAGTCTGCCTGCTGTGGAGGAAGCAGATGATTCTGGGCTAAGCCCATGTGGGTGCCATTGAAATGGGAGGTCAGGCTAGCCTCTGCTGCTTCCTGCGGTGCTTTATTAGAAAATGATTTTTATTGTGTCCAAATGGAGCCAACTCCATGGGACATAGGCATGAGATGCCCAAATGAGAAGCTAGGTCACACTGACCACCTCTGTTGTTATTGTTGTTGTTGTTGTTGTTGTTGTTGTTGTTGTTCAACCTATTGTACTCAAGTGTTTTACATTTTCAAGGGATAAAAAGTTAGAAAAGCAAAGAAGTAGGATAGAGATAGGGTAGATGTCAGCAGAAACCCTGGTTGTAGAGCCTATAAACTACCATAAAAAGATCAGAGTCAATTAAATTGATGCAATAGGAGATAGAAGAGACGTGAGGGACTGCATTCTAAATCTGGCCTTTTCTGTTGATGTGTTAAGGGTTGAACTGTGGCCCCTGAAAATCCTTATGTCAAAGTCCTCAGAATGTGACCTTATTTGGAGATAGGGTCTTTATGGAGGTTATTGGGTGAAAATCAGGTGTTTGGGTTGGGCCCTAATCCAGTATGACTGGTGTCCTTATAAGAAGGGGAAATTAGAACTCTGACACATATAGTAGGAAGACCATGTGGGGACACAGAAGAAGACAGGCATCTATAAGCCAAGGAAAGAGGCCTATAACAGATTTTCCCTCCCACCCCTCAGGAGGACCGAGCCCTGCTGATGCCCTGACCTCAGACTTCCAGCCTCCAGACTGGGAGAAAACACATTCCAGTTGTATAAGCCACTGTTTGTGGTACTTTATTACAGCAGTTCTAGAAAACTAATGCAGAATGTAGGCAGCAGGGAGACCTTAGAAGAAAATCACATTGTGAGTTATGTGCAAGTCCTGGATATTTGTTCTCTAGCTAAGGGATCAGATTACAGAGAGTTGATGTAGAAAGAAACTGACCTATGAGAGAGCTTTACTGTGGAGGAAACAGAGGCCCTGGAAATTCCAAGAGCAAGAACAAATGAGGCTCTAGCAAGAGTTATATATGTGAGTCAGTGCTTTAGTTTTATTAAAAAAATTTTAAAGAGGAGTTTTAGGTTTACAGAAAAATTGGGAGAAAGTTACAAAGATTTCCCGTACACTTCCTGTCTCCACAGGTGCACAGTCTCAACATTTTCCACTGTAGTGGAACATTTATTCCAATTAGTGAACCTATCTTGATAGGTCATGATTACCCTAAGTCCAGAGTTTATATTAGGATTCACTCTTGGTGTACATTCTCTGAGACTGTACAAATGTATAATGACATGTATCTATCATTAGGGCATCATCAGAGTATTTTCACTACCCTAAAAATCCTCTGTGCTCTACCTGTCCACTCCCCACCCAAACCCCCTCGCAACTGCTGATCTCTTTATTGTCTCCATACTTTTGCCTTTTCCAGAATGTGCTATAGTTGGAATCACATGGTATGTGAACTTTTCAGATTGGCTTCCTCTTCTTAGTAGTATACATTTAAGTCTCTTCCATGTCTTTTCACGGACTGGTAGCTCATTTCTTTTTAGCACTGAATAATACTTCATTCTCTGGATGTACCACAGTTTGTTTATCCATTTACCTACTGCAGGGTGTCTTGGTTGCTTCCAAGCTTTGGCAATTATGAATAAAGCTGCTACAAACATCCATGTGCAGGTTTTTGTGTGGACATAAGCTTTCAGCTCTTTTGGATAAATACCAAGGAGCACGGTTGCTGGGTTGTATGGTAAGAGCATGTTTAGTTTTCTTAAAAAACACCAAACTGTCTTCCAAATTGGATGCACCATTTTACATTCCCAGCAACAATGAATGAGAGTTCCTAATGCTTCACGTTTAGCATTTGTTGTTGTCATTATTCCAGATTTTGGCCATTCTGATTGGTGTGTCATATAGATGTGTGTCAGCACTATAAACAAACACATGTAATGTCTACACATGTTCAACAAATGTTCAATAGTGGACAATAAATATCAGCTCCTCTCTGGCTCTTTTCCATCTTTTTCTACAGAGAGAAATTTCCAGCTTCTCCAACATACCCCAGTAGGTGGTAGACATCAACAACTAAGCAAATGACATGTTTAATTATCCACTCACTAATCATCATCCATACACATTGATAAGAGTGCCTACTATGTATCATGGCTATAGGACGCCATTAGAGTTTCCTTTTCTATATGCCAGAGGATTTAAAATTTATTTTAAAAATAACTTCTCCTGCCCTCGATTTTACTCTAAACAAATCTCACATGAACTTGGAAATTCTAAAGTGCTTATAAAGTCTTGGTGCATGTGGTTTGATCCCAGAGTGGTAGAATCTACACTCTGAAATCAGCTCAAGGTAACTCCTCCTTTTCTGGGGTTTTCTGTGTACCCTACAGGGGCCACAGCATTCTTCACTCCACTTCTCTTACCTGCCATAGATTCTCTCAACAAACCTCCCCTTCTCCAGCCCTCTTTCTCCCAATTAATTCTATGCCCAGCATTATACCTGGGTCTTTCTTGAAGGAGAGAAGACAGATGGAGGTTGGAGGGGCACTGAATGGGAAGGTCTGATACAAGCCAGACCAGAATTATTCAGAATTCAATTATAAGCTATAAAAACAAAGTTGCCTTAAAAAAATAAATAAAAATAAAAACAAAGTTGCGTTGATTGGTCAGAGGTGAGGTTCTGAAACCAGGCCTACTACGCTTGTCCAATACCGATTAGACTATGCATTTCCCTCCCTCCCTCTGTCAGCTCTGGCCAGCCACAGGAGTTTTAGTGTAGCCTCAGGGCTCTGTAAAATAAAGGGATAAAACCAAGGGTCTGCTAGTCTGCATTCTTAGAGCTTGATGAAATATTGCAGACACATTATGCCGTCACGTCCAGAAATTTGAGGGTTTTAAAAAAGAGAATAAGAATGTGTCAATGTCCAGATGAAAGAAAAATAATTCCTAATGGTGGAAACATAGGCATCCATGGGAGAAAGATTAGGAAGTGAGGGCCAGACAATTTTTCTTCCATTTTGGAGGTGCTGTTTTTTGACCTTGAGATGCCCCTCTTGTCTAGGTTGCTGTTTTTGCCTCCCCAGGATGAGCTCTCCATCACCTGGCCCAGCCTTCAGGGCACAGAGCTCTTCAAAAGCCCAATGAATCTTAATAAAAAATGGAAATGGCTTTTCCCCTTCATTTTAATTAACATTATGTCTACATTTCTGGGATAATGGATAATTAAGTGAGTTCCCTTGGCATTACAATGTTCTTGGAAATAATTTATGGTTTCATTTCACTATGTGAAGGCTGTTTGGGTTGGTGCTGAAGTTCCATCATAAATATTTCTGAGGAGTATTTGCACGTCAGTGATTTGTATTCACATGGCCGTGATACTGCATTCTGGGGAAGTGTCTTATGTAATATTTTCTTACAGGCAATGCTTCTATTCTTTGCTTGCTTTCCAGGCACAGAGTTGTTTTCAGAGTATTGCACTCAAACAGGCCTTAGACAGACTCGCAGTGGACCGTTTCAAATTGATCTGGGCTTAAGAATAATAAAGGTTGATATTTATTGAATGCCCACTCGTATGTGGCAGTGACTGTGCTAAAACATTTTGCATGCATTGTCTACATTCAGTCTTCATAATGAACCACTGGGCTAAGTGCTATTATTGGCATCCCCAGTTTACTCCCAGCTAAAAAGAGGCAGGGCTGGGATTTGAACACACACAGTCTGCTTACATCACCCCTGGTGTCCAGTGAACTCTTTATGCCACCTGTATGGAAATATTTGCAGGTATGGAGATGCTTTAGCCTTCTGCCTCCAGAGTGACGTTCTCTAGGAGACTTTATGATGAAGAAAATATTTTATATCAGAACTGTCCAATACACCGGCCACTAGCTACAAATGGCTATTGAGCCCAAAAATAAGGCTAGTATGACTGGAACTGAATTTCAAATTTAGTAATTGATTGACCTTAACTTCAAATAGCTCCATATGGTGGCTCTTGGCCGCCATATTTGGACAGTGCAGTTTTAGAGCAAATTGTTCTTGTGCAATAATATTCTAACCCCCACCTATTGCTGCTGTAACAAATTATCCAAACTGCAACGGTTAAAAAAAGATCCCACAAATATATTACTTCACAGGTTACAAAAGTCATAAAGGTCAAAAGGCCTAAAATGAAGGTGTGTGTGGGACTGTGTTCCTTCTGGAGGCTCTGAGGAGCATGTGTTTCCTTGCTTTGTCTAGCTTCTAGAGTGCACTTGGATTCCTTGGCTGGTGGCCCCTTTCTCTGTTTTCTTTCTTTCTTTTTTTTTTTTTTAATGCTTTATTTTTATTTCTAAGAGAGAGAGAGAGAGAGAGACAGCGTGAACAGGGAAGGGTCAGAGAGAGAGGGAGTCACAGACTGAAACAGGCTCCAGGCTCTAAGCTGGCAGTCAGCACAGAGCCCGACGCGGGGCCCGAACCCACGAACCGCGAGATCATGACCTAAGCAAAAGTCGGACGCTTAACCGACTAAGCCACCCAGGCGCCCCACCTTTCTCTGTTTTCAAAGTCAACAGCAGAGCAACTTCAAATCTCTTTCTGACTCTGAGTTTTGTATCTTCTTATAAGGACTGTTGTAATTATGATCCATGATAATCTCTCCATCCATGATCATCTTTAGATCCTTAACTGAGTCACATCTGTGAAGTCCCCCCTTTTTAAAATGTTTATTTTTGAGAGAGTATGAGTGTATGTTATTGTGCTAGTGGGGGAGGCTCAGAGAGAGAAGGGGACAGAGGATCTGAAGCAAGCTCTGTGCTGACAGCAGAGAGCCAGATGCAGGGCTTGAACTCAGTATAAGATCATGACCTGATTCATAATCATAGGCTCAACTGACTGAGCAATCCAGTGGGACATTAACTGACTGAGCCACCCTGGAATCCCAAAGTCCCTTTTTTGTATAAGGAGACATATTGACAAGTTCTGGGGATTGGGACCAGGACATTTTTGAGAGGAGCATTATTTAGCCTCCTCTATCACCCAGGTATTCTTGTGGGGATGTCATTTGGAGGGTAAGGGCACACGCTCTGAATTTGCACTGACCTGGGTGGAGAGCCCCACTTTGTCACCTACCCGCTGTGTAACTTGGCTTTGAGAAGTTTACTTTTTTTTCCAGAGTCTCCTTGAACTCCTGTTTCAAAGGGGAATAATGCTAGTGCCAACCTGATGAGTTATAAAAATGAATTGAGATGATGGTAAGTGTTTAGCACAGAGGGGAACACTAATAAACCCTCAAAATGGTTTAATGATACTTCTTTTACTTAGTTTTTGTTACTGTTTGTTACAATGGTACACTCTTTTCTACTTTTCTCCTTTAAAAAATTCCCCTGGGGTCAAAGAAATACAGAGATGATGAGAGTCATGCTTATAAGTAGTCACTCGTTCACTCAAATTGCTTTTTAAAAGACTTTCTTTTATTTTATTTATTTGAAGTAGAAATGGTAGCATTCTCATTCTGCAGAGAAAACAAAGGCTTATAATTCTAGAGCTCCTGGACAGCAGAACTAGGACCCGAGCACTTACCTACTGGTCCCGATTCCAATAAGATGCTCATTCCACCTTTTCATACCTGCCCTTTTTTCTTTGTTGAAGTAATGGAGGAAGAGGGTGTGTATATTTATACAAGACATGGAAAGATAAATCAAGAAAGGTGGGGAGGAATGGCAATAATGCATTGATTGTGAGTTGCTGATCCAAAGTCACCCATGTAGTCTAAGATCTGAATTACTTTTTAATGTTTCTTTATTTATTTTGAGAGACAGAGAGGGAGGAAGAGAGTGTGTGCATGAGTGAGGGAGGGTAGAGAGAGAATCCCAAGCAGGCACATGCTCAGCACAGAGCCCAGCGAGGGGCCTGATCTCACAACGTGTGAGATCATGACCTGAGCAGAAATAAAAAATTCAGACACTTAACCCACTAAACCACCCAGGTGCCCTAAGACCTGAAACTTTATGCATTTTGGGGGACATCTTTGAGCCTCACAGGACCCTAAAGATCTAACTCAGAATTCCCCTCTTCTTACCAGACATGTCCCTCCACCCAGCAGGAGAGGCTCTCCACCTGGTTAGTTCCCTTGTCAGTTGGATCATCTGTACTCCAACTGGTCCTCAACCTAATGGGTGTCATCTCCCTGCCAGCCTGTGGAATTATTCCGACAAACTAGGCACATCATCCTGTGGGAGCAAGGGCCATCTCACACTCTTGTCACTACAGGGCTTATGTTCTGCAGCCCCTGGATGGTTGCCTCTGCTGTGAGTGCAACCTTCACATGGTTGCACTTAGCTTTCTGGGGCTGTGAGTATATGTGACCGCCAAGCGTTGTTGGTCTCATCTGTCCCCTGTGGGGTGCCGTGTGTTAGGCCTTTTCATACTATTTTTAAAAATTTTTAATGTTTATTTGTATTTGAGAGACAGAGAGAGGTAGCACGAGAGGCAGAGGGGCAGAGAGAGGGAGACACAGAATCTGGTGCAGGCTCCAGGCTCCAAGATGTCAGCACAGAGCCCAATGAGGGGCTCAAACCCATGAATCCTGAGATCATGACCTGAGGCAAAGTCAAATGCTCAACCGACTGAGCCACCCAGGCACCCTTTTTTGTACTATTTAGGTCAGAGGAGCCCGCCTTTACCAACGGGGTGAATAGGAGGTGATCAGAACAATTCTCCTGAATGTGAGTTGTAACTGTCCACTCAGTCACTTAAAACTCAAGCCCTCCCAGTGCCTCAGTTTTTCCATCTCAAAAATAGAGCTATTATTTATATCTATCTCATAGGATTCATATGGAAGTTAAACACGATACAAGTTTCAACATCAGGCATATGAGGCACTTAACAGTTTTTTTCATTCTTTCTTTCTTTCATCATTGCCTTATTTAACAAAGATATATTAAATAATCACTGGTTTGTGGAGATGAAAAACTCTTACGAGAAAAACCTAGGCTCTCAATTTTGAGTTTAGCTGATCATGCTATCAGTCACTATCAAGACGTGAACTCAAGATATTTTTTTTTAATTTTGTTTATTCTTAGGGGGAGAGAGAGAATATGAGCAGGGGAGGGGCAGCAAGAGTGAGACACAGAATCTGAAGCAGCCTTCAGGCTTTGATCTGTCAGCACAGAGCCCAACGTGGGGCCCAGCATCACAAACCGTGAGATCATGACCTGAGCTGAAGTCAGAGGCTTAACTGACTGAGCCACTCAGACGCCCCTGAAGTAAAAATATTTTAATAAGTTCAGGGTGAATTTGAAAATAAGTCGCATGCCTACTTTTCAAGAAATGACAGTACTTTGGCTTTTTCTCCTCTCCCTCACCCCTTGCACAGACCTCTCTGGGCCTAGTCCCTCTGATAGTATCTGCCTCTAAACTGCTCAGTTTATCTTGAATTTAAATTGCAAGAAGTTAAGACATACACAGTTGTTAAACTTCCAAACATGAGTGTTCCTCACCCCTTCATTTCCAACCCAGCACAAAAGCATTTTCATTAGATGATCACCCAAGCTGTTGCTGGTGTTACACAGTTCCATTTGGCACGTAAAAATGTATCTCTTTCTGACTGCATTATATTACCCTACTTATTGAACCATTTATCACATAGTGTGGGGCCCAAGTTCTGTTTTATTGAAACTACAGGATCAAATATCCATGTATCCACATATTCCTACAGCTCTGCAGGGACTTTTCTGGAGAGAGTTGCTTCTTATGAATGCTGACAAATTGAGCAGTCTTCCTTCTCTGTTTCCCTGGGTTAAGGGTGGATTCCATTGAAAATACATCCATCTTATAAAAGGAATGCCTACCCCCCGCAACTGAATGGCTGAATGGGATGCTGGGATTGCATCGTCCCAGCATTTAGCATTGAATGCAGAATAATCGTCATTTTTGAGTCCCGGTACCAGAAACTTCCAGGCCTGAGTTCAAATGCCAGCTTTTCTGCTTCCCCACCCTGTGACCTTAGGTCAGTTTTCTAACTTGCCTGGTCTTTAGTCTTCTCCTTTGCAAAGTAAATGGAAATGAGAATAGTACCAAACTCAGATGCTGTTAAAGTGAATCAGTGAGTAAAGATGTGTATATGTTTGGAAGAGCACTGGGTATCTTACAAATAAGTTAGCTTATTTTAATTTTATTTTATTTTAATTTTCTTTTGTGGTTTGCTATCATCTTCTGATTTCTTCTTGGTAAAGAAAAAGATAGAGAGGATGAAATGAATTCTATTCATTCATTTATGTGTTCATTCAACATTTATTACATGCCTGTTATGTATCATGTATGTTACTAGACATTGGAATGCAAAGAGATGAAAATGAACAAGACATAGCTCAGCCCTCAATGTGCTGAGTTTACTACAAAGACAGACATGTAAGCATTCACAAGCAAAACAGGCTGAATCTTGTCCTACTTCCCATCCCTTTCTGTGATCTGATATGCTCTTGAAAGGCTGCAGTATTTCTGGGATTCTGCTGTTAAATTGCTTGAGTACAATTTTAACAGGCATCTCCTGAGAAAGACCTCCAAACTCAAAGTCAACATACCCAATTTAAGTTAAGTTTACCCCCTTACCTGTGAGCAAATCACTCCTTCTCTTTTTCTTTAAAACGGAGAGTTATGCTATCCATGCAGTCTACCACACACAGCTGCATCTATTGCATCCAGAAAGTGCTTTGCAAACTCTAAAGTGCTGATTCTGATGGGAAAAGCAGAACACCCTCTCTCAGTCCCACTTGCGAGAGGTGGAGAATGTGTGATTAAACAAGTTAGAACGCTGGTGGGTATTTCTGTCTCCTTCTGTTAAACTTGGGTTTGGCAACTTTTAAAACACTTCTTCTTGATTCTAAAACTAGGTCCTAAGGGAACCTGTAAGAAAAGCTGTCAAACAGTAACTGCAAAGTTAGATAAAGTTAAGGAAGCTAAGAGGTAGGTGCTTTTCTGATGCTTCTTGCCTAAAGATAGAAAAAAAGGTGGGGGGGGGAGAACAGTGCATCTAAGTGGGGGAAATGAAATTTTGCAAAGTTTTAATTTGTGTGGAAGCATGAGTCTTGACTGTAGCTTCCTCTTCTAGGTTCTGAACCTGCTTGGAAAGTGAGTTTCTCAGTGGGGTCACTATTACTAGAGCTGGTCAGGGCAGGGTGTTTCATTAGACAGTAAAGTAAGTGTGCCCAGTAAATACAGTAGTAACGTCCCATCAGTCACTGTAACAACCTCAAACACTCCTATATATTTCCATACATTCTCTAGGGATGGAATTGGCAAGCTGTTTCTGTAAGATCCACATAGCAAAATCTTTGGGCTTTATCTGTTACATGGTCTTTTTGCAACACCTCAATTCTGCATTGTATTGTGAAAGCAACCGTAGACATATCAGCAAATGGATGAGGCTATGTTCCAATTAAATTTTGTTTATTAAAAAAAAACTGGGGGCACCTGGGTGGCTCAGTCAGTTGGGCGTCTGACTTGGCTCAGGTCATAATCTCACAGTTTGTGGGTTTGAGCCCTGTTTCAGGCTCTGTGCTGACAGCTAGCTCAGAGCCTGGATCCTGTCTTCGGATTCTGTGTCTCCCCCTCTCTCTAACTCTCCTCTGCTCATTCTGTCTCTACCTCTCTCAAAAATAAATACAACATTAAAAAAAAAACTGGTGGCAGGCTGGAATTGGCCTGGTGGAGGACCCCTGTTTTAGGGAATTGTGCTACCCCATTGAAATTACCTTTTGTATAAGGAGAACACTGGGTAGAGAAATGGGCTGTTGCTTTGGATGGCATTGATAGATTAGAGAGAAGAAGGAAATGACAAAATGGAAGTCTTTGTTTTGACTGTCCCTGTGCATTGGCTTGTATGGCTATGGAGGCTGAGAAGTCCCACCATGTCATATCTGCAAGCTGGACATCCAGGCAAGCTGGTAGTTAATTCAGTCCAAGTCTGAAGGTCTGAGAATCATGGAGTCAGTGGTATAAATCGCAATCCTAGGGCAGAAGATGAGATGAGATGTCCCAGCTCAGGGAGGTAGAAGAGAGACGGCAAATCCTTCCATCCTCTGACTTTTGTTCTCTTCAGGCCCCCAAAGGATTGGATGATGCCCACCACCTTCACGGAGGGCCATATTCTGGATCTACTGATTTAAATGTGTAATCTTATCTGGAACATCCTCATAGACACGCCCAGAAATAATGTTTAACCAAATATCTGGACATCCCCTGATCCAGTCAAGTTGATACATAAAATTAGCTGTAATACTCCCTGTACTATTTTAAAAACTGAGGCACTGTTTATATACAGTAAACATTACAGCTTACATAGAGTGAAATCTCAAAATACAGTTCAGTGGATTTTGACAAAAAGATACCTGGGTGACCATCATCTAAACCTGTCTGTAGGACATTTTCCTCCCCCACCAAGAAAGTATCTCATGCCCCCAGACAATCTAGGGTGCCCAGACCTAAGGCAACCACTGTTGTGATTTCTTTGTCTATAGATTAGTTGTGCCTGTTTTTCTACTTCATAAATTGGCATTATATATAACTCAAACATGTTTTTTGTGTCTTGTTTTAACTTTTTCATTAGATAAAAGATAGGTATCACCAATAGTAATGGAAAATTGATTATAAAAATCACCCTAATCCCATCACCTGAAGAGCACATCTGTGTACATCATGCTAAATTATCCTCCAGATCTGACCCATGTGTGCACATCTTTTAATATAATTATTTTCAGCCTTTACACACCATTTCCCCTGATTTTTTATTTAATGATACACTAGACACATTTTCCTTGTTTCCATGGAATTACCTTAATGATTGTTTAGTGGCTGTCTAAGATTCAAGCCTGCTGATGTGTTCAATGTGTGATTTCTTACCGAAACCTCCCCATGATGGAGAGAGGTAGTATAACTAGGCACTAAGGAGGTTGACCCTCTAGTCCATATCCTGGCTCTGTGCCTTGGTTGCTCATCTGTGAGGTAGGAGTCAACACAGGAGTTACTTTATAGGGTTGTTGTAAGGATGAAATGAGTTTCTCTGTGTCAAACACTCAGAACAATGCTTGGCATATAATAAGCACTATCATTATTAGACATGTACATTGTTGTCCAGTTTTTATAGATTGCGTTGTCACACATACTTTATATCCTATGGCTTTTACCTTTTCCTAAAATTCTTCCTAAGAGAAATCCCCAGGAGGAAAAAGAGATGGGATATCCGATGGCCCTTGCTATTCCCTGTCCACCTTTCTATGTTCTCTTCTCAATGAATGCACCCCCTGCCCCAACTCCTCCTATGTGATAATCCTCTCCTATACTTCTCACATCCTGTAAACTACCAGGTTCTCCCAGTAATGTCTCCAATTTCTTGAATAAATCTGTCTTGAATAAATTCTTACTGCTACTACCTTGGCTCAGGCTAACATTATCTCTCTTCTGAGTTACTGAAACCACATCCTACTTCCATTCTCCACACTCATGCCTATCTCCTCCTGTCGCTTCTCCATTGGGTGAAGACCACTCTTCCCATTAGGCTTGTCTGGTCATAACATCTCACTGTAAAGATCCTACCACCCTTAGGAGTCCCCAAAGTCCTTGAAAAAATTTTCAGAACCCTTGTTGACTTGGAACCACTTATGTTACTCAATCTTCATACCACATATGACCCATCCCCTTCCTATATTCTTCTCTTTGTCTCAAATGAAGCATGTTTTTCTCGTTTTCATGGGCTTCCCTTCCTCCTCCTAGGCAAACTGCTGATCAACCTTGAGATCTCAGTTTGGCTCTTAGCTCTGGGGGAAACCCATCCTGGACCTCCCACGTCCATGTTGGGGGCCCCTTCTAGCTGTCTTTGATGCATTCTTTCTTCTCTTACTCACACAAGTTTTGTGACTACTTGATAATTGTGTGTTTCTACATCAAGATGGGATCCTGTATTTTTACCCTCTTAAATCCCTCATACCTAGTCCAGTGCCTAGGACACAGTAGGCCCTCAGTACATGTTTGTTAAATTAGTAAATGAAGGATTTATTGATTTCCGGAGAGCTTTACCAGTCTGCCACCAATGTAGTACCTATGACATTTCCCATGCAGGCTTGACAGCATTGGGTGTTGTTGCTTTAGGAATATTTTCATTAATTGAGTTAGTCCAAAATGATACCTACAGATTATTTCTAATTTGCATTTGTTCATCTTTTAATTTAAAAAATGAATGTTTTTTCAAAGACAGGGACCAAAAGTTAAGGGAGGAGAAGTCTGAGAATAGGCTTCAGATTAACCCTACCTACTCCACTCACTTGCTCACTCATTTGTTCAACAAACCTACAAAGTTGCAGGTTGTGTGCTAGCTTCTCAGGATTCAGGTTGCCAATGAGATGACCTCCTTCCCATAGGGAAGTCACAATCAAGAAAGAAACTCAGATATGCAAATAAGTGATAGAAAGAGAAAGTAATGGGGACCATAATGAAGAGATAGTCAATATGTTTTTCAGACTTGAGAAGATTCTGGCATACCTGTAAGTTGAGAGCAAAACTTGACTCCAGAGGTTCTGTTATTTACCCATGAGGATAACAGGGCTCCATGGATGATCCCTCCATTTTCTTCATAGTCTCCCCACCTGTCTTGCCCTGGGATGAAATTCAGTCTTATCATGTCCATTGCCCAATTCCCAAACCTGGACATTATCTTTAATGATGCTTTCTCTCTTGCCTGGCTGGACATACTCACTGAAGCCCATTTCACGTTTGACTAGCTTCATATCAGTCTATTAATGAGATGACAGTGTGAAATTGGTATTTGGCCTCATCTGGGAATGGTGGGAGAGAAGGAATGGAAAGGGGTCAGAAAGGTAGGATGAAACAAGAGGAGTTAATGATAGTTCTCTTAGTAAAGAAGACCTTGTAGTGACTGTACAAGGCCTTTCAGTGGGAGAAAAGGGAGCAAGTACACATAACAATGACACAACTGTCTTGGATTCTGTTCCTTGGGGACCTGGTTCTAATGAATATCAGAGGTGTTCTCCAACACACAGAGAAGCTTCTCAGCAAGAAGTTATCTGTGAGTTTATGCCCTAGGAGATGCAGTGTAACCCTCTCTATAAATCAGGCAGCGGAACACTTAGGTTTTGGAATTTGGGGTGGGCTCACAATGACCATGCTTATCCATGACAGGACAGCAGTGTATAAACCTGTCTCATATCCTCAAAGGCTTTATGATTTAGGTGGGAAGACAGGATACACAACAAAGAAAAAATAAAATTATAAATAATTATATGTGACTACTGAAGCAGAGGAAGATACTTAAGAACTTTGTGGATGAGGTGGCAGAGAGTGGGATCCTGGAGAGTGTGGTTTGGCAAAATGGAGGGGATGGAAAGGGCAGCACAGGAGACCATTACACCATTAGCACAAGGATGCAGGTAGAGTGAGCCTGTGATATTCAAGGTTCAGTGAAGATAACTTCCTGAGAAGATCTAATGGAATGTACACGCTGGTAAGAGCTGTTAAGCAACATTGGAAAGGGACTCTATGCCAGGATTGTAGTGTTCAAACTCAGTGAGGACTTAGATGTTCTGTGGTAGGACATTGGCTTCATTGAAAGAATTGGGAAGGAACTGCAGGAGTCAGCAATGGACTCAACCCCAAGATGCCTTGACTCTAAGCATCGGAAGAGGACATTGTCTCTATCCCTGCCAGGAGGATAGGAAGAGGAGACACATGGCCTCAGTCTGCAGTGTGAAACAATCTTGGGAAGATTGTTTGTGAACCCCTATTCCTCGGTCAATTTGACTACTCAAAATATGATACTTAGTTTGACCGCACTCTGGAACTGCAACTCAGGTCTCTGGTGTTGGCCAGAAACTCACTGTTTGCTCCAGACAGGGAAAAGAATCGACAAGTCTGTCAGCTTTTCTGTTTACAACCTGCATTTTAATTTTATTAAATATTGTCATTATTAGAGTCACTTTGTGCAACAAAAGCATTTTTTTAGAGAACAATGGTTTTCCTCTGCAAGAGCAAACATAAACCCTATTTATCAAACTGCCAACTTCATTAGCGAGTGTGAGACACACACAAGTGTGCATGCACAAACACAAACCAAGCATTGTGAGACCTATCTTGTCAGTGAGAGCCAAATGCCTTTTGCTCCACCCCTTCCCAGATTATAAGAACAATTAAAAAGATAAAAATACAAGAGGCCCCAGAAGCAATTTGGACCTTTGATTATCCCCCATCCCATTCCACCACCATGTGCAGGGCTTTCCTGTGCTCCAGGGAAATAGAACCTCATTCAAGACATCTAAGTGTGCCTGCCACACATGACAGAGGGCTGACAGCTAACCTGCTCTGCTTCCAGCTGATGCTCATGTGACAGACTAGTAGTCCATGCTAGCCAAAAGTTTCAGAGTCCTAGAGTCCTTGTGCACAAAGCCTTCTCGCTCTCCCTCACTCTCCCTCACTCTCACGCAGCAAGAGCTAGGAAGGCATATCGGTGTAAGGAGGACTCTTCAGAATCTCTAATTAAATACATGGCAGCTGGTGAATTAAAGCATTTGTCTTAGCTCTACCATCCTATAATACCTTATAATCCTGAGAGTCCAAAGTATGAATTAATTATAATTTTTAAGAACCCAGGGAGACAGAAGTATAGAGAAGGGAGGGGTGGAAAAGGAGAAGCTATAGATGGTGACAATAGATGATTGTGAAGAAGGGACAGAGCCATCATTGTTTTTATTTAGAAGCCACTTTAGAACATTTACAGGCCCGCTTATTTGCCCATCTTTATGTGAGTGATTATATATGTATGCAACAACTGTGCATATATTCTGGGTCAAGTCTCGAGCACTTACTGTTGGGGACTGAACAGAATCAGTTGATCAGCACTATGGCATCATCATCAGTAGTGGCAGTATTAGCAATAGTATGTTACAGCTACTAAGAGCCTATTATGTACTCCCTATAGGCTAAGCATTTTCCCCTACCATATCTTAAGATGCATGACTATGCCGTGTATGGTTATTTTCATTCTTTCACCAATGAGAAGATGGAAGATCAGAAAGTTTAAATTAGAGTCTCTCACAGCTCACAGGTGTTGGAGCCAGTAGTCAGATTTAGGCTGATCCGATCCCAAAATCCCTTCTCCTAACCACCAGGCCAGCCTTCCTAAATTTACTATACACCCAGCCCTTTGCTAAGTGCCAAGATTGTAGAATTTAATAATAATACTTACCCTTAAGGAAAGGAGCCTGCCATTGAAACTAGCTAAGGTTTGCTGCTTTAATAGATAAACCTCTGCATCTGAGGGGTTTAGTTTGGGGAAAGTTTATTTCTCTCTCATGTGATGTGTGACCAGGCACATGGGATGAGTACACTGTTACTTGTAGTTATTTAGAAGTCAGTCTTCTATCACTCTCTGGTTGTTCATCTTCACCATCAGGCTTCCAAGGAGGGCAGGAGTGTCATACACAGTTTTTATCAGCTAGGTTGGGGAGTGACCAGCAGTCCTTCCCCATCATGCTCCATCCACCCTAACTCAGTCACACGGCCATGTCTATCTGTAAGGGAGCTGGAAAATGGGGCCTAGTGTGTCCCCAGGAAGGAGGGAAGAATGAAGTATATTTGGGAAAGGCTTGTAAGAAAGAGAAATCCCTGCATTTAAAAAAAAGTTTATTTTTGAGAGAGAGAGAAAGAGTGAGTATAGGAGGGGCAGAGAGAGAGAGAGGGAGAGAGAATCATAAGCAGGGTCCATGCTCAACACAGAGAGTGATGTGGAGCTCGAACCCACTAACCATGAGATCTTGACCTGAAGCTGAAATCAAGAGTCAGACTCTTAACCTACTGAGCCACCCACCCAGGTGCCTCCCCCCAACCGCATACTTTTTTCAATGTCAAAGGTACAGAGAAAGATGGGACAGTACAAACAGCTTTTTTTATTATCTCCTTTTCCTCCGGAAGTAGCAAACTCAGTATTTAAAAAGATGATGAAAAGAAAATTAAATGACCCATAATTCCCATAAGTGCAATACATATGCAGTGAAAAGAACAATGCCCCTGGTGGTGTTAGGGATTTGGGTTCACATCTTGGCCCTAACAGGGGAAAACATTTCTTACCCTCCCTATGGCTTGGCTCCCTCCTTGGTAAAATAGAGACAAATGCACCTCCCACATGGGTGCTGCATGAAAATGAGAGGCAGGAAGACCAGTGGAATGCCTGGCAAATGGCATATCCCAGAATCATCAGCACTATATCTTGCAGCAGCAAGAGGCCCTTCCAAAGTACTCTCAGCACCCTGTGCTACTTTTGCGGAAGTATATGCTGGATCGTCTTTATATTTCTTAGATACTGAATTGCCTAGATCATCAGGTAGTACATGCTTAAATGCTCACCAAACTATATAACCAACTACTTTTTTATATTCTCTATTGCCTTAAAAAATATGTGGCTTGGCCCCATTTAAAAAAGTGATCAGAATATTCATAATTATATTATTTGAACAGACATGATTTGTTAAATCATGGCTTACCAGGAGGCACTGTTGTAAGACCCTTACATGAATATCTCTCCTTTCCTCACAAAAAAACCTGCAATCAGGGTCCTATAGTTATACCCACTTGGATATCAGCCAAGAACATTGAGTTTTGGGGTGTTCACTGCTCTACTCCCAGCACCTACGACTGCACTTGACATGCAGCAAGCACTCAAAAGTATGTGGGATGAATGGCTAGCTCTCCCATTTCCAGGAACAATGTGGCTTGTAGAACTTAGGTGACTTGCCCAAAGATTCATAGCAGTGAATACTAGAGCTACATCCAAATCCAGGTATTTCTGGCCCCAGATTTCATTCTGCAGAGTAGAAAATGTTAGTCACATCAGGTATTGGACCTTACGTATTCAAAAGGAAGTGATCTCACAATGCCATGACATATTTGATTGATCTAAATACCTTTGCTTGATTTCTACTTATAGGGATTTTGTTCTCTAAAAATGGAGAGGAAAGGAAAATGATGATTGTCGCTGTGGCCCAAACGGTAACTTTGAATATAACCAGCAAGTCGACTGAGCTCACCATCTGGATTTTGTGAGATTGTCTCTGGGGCTCAGAGGTTCTAAGGATGCTTGGGACTTTCAGGATGACCTTGGCACAGCTCTGCCCTCCTGGAGCCTGTTTTCCTCCTGTGTAAAGCAAGCAACGTGGAAAGGATGATTTCTGAACCCTTATAGCTGGTTATCTTGGACAAATAATTTAAAATCTTGGAATCCCAGTCTCAGGGCCTGTGAAATAGACCATGGGGCAAGACTGTTGTTGAAAAAAACGATGTTGTGTATACTCCTGGCACAGAGTGGCTTTTCCATAAATGGGCAGCACTGTTACTATTCCTGTTCTAACCATCTGTAGTCCTTTCCTAAGTTCTTTTGAATATATTGGAGAGATAGCACCACAACTATATATACTTCATGCTTTCTAAACTTCAGGCTGTCCAGGTGTCCTAATAGTCACATTTCCCCCATGGGCCCCCTCTCTTTTGGGTTGACCTCAGTTTTCTCTAACTTTGCAGCTTAGCCTCTGGAAAGTGCTAAGAGAGGCAGGATCCCAGCCTCGGTATGGCCCTGGTGTGCTGAGTATTCCTGCTGGCTCCTCCCTGCTGGCCCTAGGGCACCCTCCTATTTTCACTTCTCACTGACTGGCTTCTGAAAGAAAGTTAGCTTAACCATGTTTGTTTCTGTCTTTTCTTGTTTTGTCAACATGCCATTGAGAAGGAAATGCAAACCTGAGCCTTGATTAGACATCTCCCTTGGTGCGGATTTACCCTGATTTTCAATGCAGCACATTGGTGTAGGTGCTGTGGCCCAGGCTTCCTGCCACTGGAAGTTGCTGGAACCAGTATGGCACTGGCCAGGGTTCTGAAAGGAACACACAGGTACAAGTGGTGTTGCCTTTCTGGAAAGGCCTTTCCCCTCCCCCTCCACCCCAGTCTCTCCCACTACTTAGCTACTCAAGAGCAGCACTCCAAGCTGAAATGCAACTAGGAACTTGGGGAAAATGCCAAGGATGCCATGGAATCCTACTCACCAGGGGAGTTCTGGGCTTGGAGGGAACCTGGATCTGTGTGTGTGCACATTCATGCAGACACACACACCTCCTGGAAGACAGGAATCAGCATTCCAGCGCTGGCTGATCCTCACACCAAGCTGTGTGACACTAGTGAGCCATTTAAGCTCTCTGAGATTTATTACCTCATATATGGGTAAAAAAAAAAACCTATGGGGTCTTGACCAAATTTATTCTCTGAACTGCACTTGTTCCTCATATATAATATGATCATTTGTAGTTAAGGGAGTAAACATTTGAAATATCAATCTTGGCATCCCCTTCTATATGTGGTCTTGAGCATATGATTTAACCCCTTTGGGGTTTGGTTTCTTTGTCTATAAAATAAGAGTGGTAACATTGTCTGTCTTGTGGAGCATTACATGAAAATGTACAGAAAACACTTAAGAAATTGTCCTTCTTCCCCTTCCTTTTTCTTTTTCCTCCTCATTTCCCTCCTTCTGTGCCTCACCTCCTCCTTCTCCTCCTCCTCTACCATCTCTCCTCCTTGTCCAACATCATTATCATCATTGCCATCATCTCACCATGAGGTCAAATTCAATTATGTCCCTGAAAGTGCTGTGGTGTCTATAAAATGTTTCAAATACCAAAATAACTATAATGTTATAGGTAAGGCTTACCTTATGTGAAACTCCATGTCACTGTGTTTGTGTGTGTGTGTATGTGTGTGTGTGTGTGTGTGTGTGTGTGTGTGTTGAGCCTTTTAGATTTTCTCACTAGAGGAGTATGGCTGTCAGGCAGGTCAAATGTTGTGTGTCAAGGCATGTGGTGAGGGAAATGAGTTTGCCTATGAATGGGGGATTCAGCTGGAGGAATCAGGAGCCCAGCAAGGGTGAGGAGTGGGGGGAGGCAAGCAGAACACCTCAACGATGGCTTCAGAAACTTACAAATAAAGCTGAGATTCCTAATGTTTAACTTCAAGTGACTGAACATTAACATTTAATTAACTCCTGACTGCTAAACCAATATTAAATCTTGGCAGAGGCTGGTGGCATCTCTTAACTATTAGCAGCCAAGAGGCTACAATCCTATCATGGTGACACATAGCAAGATGGAAGTTCACACGTCACATGGGACCCCAGTGGTCACATCCTCTGTGCGTGCCTTTAGGCACATATTCATTCTCATCTATCTGGTTCTTGGAAAACCAACAGGAATCACATTATTGGTATACCTTGCTTCCAACTCCAGCTTTACCTCTCTCTACTGGTACAACTATTGGCCAAGTTGTACAATTATCTGACCTCAGTTGTACAATTATCTGACCTCAGTTTCTCACTTAGAGAATGGGAAAAATAATCCCTACCTTGTTGTGTCTATAGATCAATGCGAACAGTTATGAAATACCTAACAAAAGACCTAACCCATTGTTATGGACTTCGTGTTTCTGCCCCACCACCCAAATTCCTGTGCTAAAACCTGAACCCAACAGTGGAATGGTATTAGGTAGGAGGTGAGGATTTTAAGAGGCACTTAGGTCTAGAGGAGATTATGAAGGTGAAGCCCCAATGATAGAATTAGTATCCCTTTGGAAAAGAAAAGACTTTTAAAGACCCCTCTTCTCACTGCCATTTAAAAGAAAATTAAAGACCCCTCTGCTCTCTTCCATGTGAAGACATGTCAAGAAGACAGCCATCTGCAAATCAGGAAGCACATCCTCATTAGACCCCAGATCTGCCAGCACTTTGATCTTAAGGCTGCCCAGCTTCCAGATCTGTGAGAGATAACCGTTTCTTGTTGAAGCCATCGATAGAGTTTTTGTGTAACACAAATTGATTGAGACATCCATAAATGGAAGATATGATTCTGCTTCAGTTTTATTTCCCTTATCTCCTTCTCACTATGCCCATTTATACTGAGCTTCTTCTTATTAAGGACAAGATCTATTCTACGTTGTTGTTTTCAACATGTTTTTCCTTTAGCTTGAAATTCTTTCCCCCCACCCCAACCCCTGGCCATTTCTCTTGTAAGTTTCAGCCGAAATTCCACTTCTTCAAGAAACTTTCTCTGGCTTTCTATGTAGATCAGTTTCCCCTGTTAAATATGTCCATACCTCCCTCATTACATCTGACTTTAAGCCTAGAAGATATATAGTTCCATTTTTCTCTTCTGCTTATGTCCAAAGGAAAAGCATTTGCTTCCTTTCATTGCCTTCAAAAGCCATTAGAGCCTCACAATCTCTCTTGCATTCTCTAATGAGTCAGTTGTTTTGTTTACTCTGCAAGTGACAGGTCTGACAACAGTCACCAACTTGCATCAATAACTCCCCCCCTTCAAAGACTTTGGCAATGTAGTTGGCTTTTCACATTTGCATAGGGATGAGCAATGCATTCTAGATGGTCATAGAAGGGTACTGGAGTTTGGCTCAGTTTGTCAAGGGAAGAGTTTTATCTCTGTGAAGGCATGGTTTGGCTTTGATGAGCTGTTGTGGATGGTCATAATCTGCCCATAGGCTGTGCTCATGAACACTGATTCCCAACAACACAGGACCTGCCACAGTCTGGAACAGGATTTTAAAATGCAAAGTTGTGGGGTGCCTAGGTGGCTCAGTCAGTTGAGTGTCTGACTCTTGATATTGGCTTAGGTCATGATCTCACAGTTTGTGGGATTGAGCCCCTGTTTGGGATTCTCTCTCTCTCTCTCTCTCGCTCTCACTCTCGCTCTCTTTCTGTGTGTGTGTGTGTGTGTGTGTGTGTGTGTGTGCGCATGTGCATGCACATGTGTGCACACGTCATTTTATCCCTTACCACCCCTCAAAATAAATAAATAAATAAACTTTATTTTAAAAATAAATAATAAAATGCACAGCTTTGGATCTACAAGGAAGTGGATGCAGCCCAGCCCACATGTGGTAGATTTCAGGATATGGAAGATGCAAACTTGCTGGAGAAAGGTGACCCCTCTCCCCAAGAACAAAATCAATGTTGGGTTTGCCAATCTAGCATCAATAACTTCATCAATCCACAGTGATTGAGTGTCCACTCCAGACATATCTGGTGGATATGTGATGTAATCACTGGTCTCCTAAGGGATCAGAGACCAGAAGAGTAGGGTTGGTGTGGTGCCACAGATGAGGTTTCACAAATGAGCTGGGATGAGGTTAGAGAGGCAGATCCCAGGACTGAGGCAGGGCTGTAGCAGGTGGTGTCTCCATATCCTGAGGAGGAGGAGGAAGATAATGACAATGACCTTTCATGAACACTAATTGTGTCCCAGCAACTGCACTGACAATTTTACCTACTGAGGGTTTATAATATACCTGACCCTCCAAGCACTTATATGGTACTCTTACTCTACCTCGGAGGCACTAATATTAACCCCATTTTACAGATGAAGAAACTGAGGCACAGACAGGTTAAATAATTTGTTTACGGTCATCTAGCTAGCAAGACACAATGCCAAGATTCATACTTAGTTGTTTGAATACCAGGCCTGGTATGCTGTACATCTGTTGTTTTTGTTTCTTATTCCAGATTATTCTCCATATGGCCCTCTTATCATTCATCAATTCATCATTACTCATTCATCAATTATTCACCCCTTCAACAAATATATATTGAGCATGTACTATGTGTCCGTGCCCAAGGTCTCTACCCTTCTGGAGGTTACAATTAGACACATACATATGTAAAATAATTATAAAAGATTACAGAGTGTAGCATCTGCCATAAAGAAAATTAAACAGGGTTTTGTGATAAAGAACCTATTGAGGGAGATGATGGGGTCACCTTTATTTAGGGAGGTGGGGGAGGGGAACTCTACAGTGATATTTATACTAAAACCTGTAGGATAAGAGGAGGCATTCATGCAAGAAGCCTGTAAAAGAGCACTCTCATTTTCCCATCTCTCTTCATTTGCTTCTGGGCCTCTGGAGGGTAAAAAACCATATGTTGGGTTTTCGTCAATGGTGTAGACCTTTCAGAACATATTTGGGGCAGGCAGTCTCAGAAAGGTGACTGTGTACATCCAGTTCTTAGAACCTTCTTGTGAATGCTCCTAAAAGGTACCATCTGCTGCTCCAGTTCTGCTCTTCTTATAACTGAGGATCCATGTCCTTGTTGTCTTGGTCATATTTGGCTTCCAAACCCTTACCTAGTTGACTCCCCAGGGTGGCTCAACTCTGGGTCATTGGGGACCAATTATGAAGCTGTCCTTTTCCCTTATTCACTGCTGAGCACAGCCATATGCTGACGCAGAAAATCCTAAATCCAATTAAGTGTTATTTGCTTGAAATATTTGAAAGAGCTAGCTTGGCCCATCTTCAAATATTTTGTTAGCTAATCAAAGCCAGATTGCGGTCAGAGGCCATATCTAAATTTATTAGGAAAATTAATAGACCATTTAGATTTTATTGGAATTAAGCTAAAATACGATAAGCAGTCACAGCAGCAGATAGTCATTAATTATTACACTGACCTGTATGATGGGCTCATAATGAAATATTGACTTCTAGGTAAGTCATGAGGCCTCAGGACAAGCTCTAGAAGGGCATTCTCACTCCATCTCCTTGAGGTTAATTAGATAGGACACAACATAAGAGGCTTTCAGTAAATACACACTTATTTCAGGCAGCATTTATTGTTCATCTACTGTATGTACCGCCACAGGAATATACAGAGCAGGCAGTCTGAGTTTGAATACTGGTTCCATTACTTCATAGCTGTGTGGCTTTAGGTATGTTACTTCACTTCTCTGCATCTCCATTTCCTCATCTGAAAATAGGGATAAATGTGACTACGAGGGTTGATGTGACAAGTCACAGAAATGATGATGTCCCTGTATATAGATGTTACTATGACTATGGTTATCCCTATTAATAGTGGAAAAAATGCAGCCTTTGCCCTCAGATAGCTTAAACAACAGCTTATGATATAGCTGACCTTCCAAGCACAGTTCATTCTTCCCACTGTGTACCACATACATGTTAGCTAGGGTCAGAGAAGGCTTTGATGAGAAGGTGTTTGAGCTCCATTTTAAAGGGTGAAAGGGTTTGTTTCCCTGGTGGCCCAGGGAGGCTATGGGATTTCCAGGTAGACAAAGTATAGGCAAAGGCATGGAGTGTTGAACAAGCTGGAAATTAATGGAACTTTCCATAGTTTGGCATTATAAGGCAGGGGCAACTCCATTAGATTACTTTAGGATAGTAAGTATTGGAAACTGGCATAAAATCATTTACCTTTAATGCTTTTTACCATGAAGTATGCATATGTCATATATTATTTATGAAGATGACTGTTCGGGGTTTTTTTGGTTTTTTTTGTTTTTGTTTTTGTTTTTTACTTTTGCTGGATGTTCTGTTTCGCCCAATGGAAGCTAAAGGAAACACTTATGTTTTGCCAGAGTCAAATCACGATAAAGGTCTCTGAGCTTCAAGGTTTCTCGTCGTACCTGCTCTGTATGGGCATGGCATAAAATTCTCTGGGTGCATGTAGGGGTGACCTGGGGCTTCAGTTCCCTGCCTGAGTCAGACAGGCCTGGATTCAAGTTCAGCTCTGCCACTTACTTTCTGTGCGAATCTGGGTGAGCCTCTCTGAACCTCATATTCTTCATCTGCAAAAAGGATGTTTCCAATAGCTACTCCATTGGGCTATGGACAGGATCATTGAAAAAAAAAATCAAACAATATATATATATAGCTCTTAGTATAAGCTCTCAGTATATTTACATATTCAACAAATGTTAGTTCCCAGAATAAAATGTGGTATGTTTAATTTTTTGAAATTAATTTAAAAAATAAGTGGGGGGAGTGTAGCTATATATGGGTGTTCTGTTTCATGTACTAAATATACATCTGGCTTCAGAAAATGAATATGCATTTCTCCAAAGATGTATATGCATGTCCCATTTCTTCTATTAAGTATATGTGCCTGTTACATGTATATAATTTTATAAATATATAACCTTAAGTATATAGATACATATCCTTATACACTGCGAGAAATATATAAGTAGAGGGAGTAGATATAGGAAGCTGTGGAATATGCCAGGTCATTCCCAAAAAAGTGGGAAGTGTGCTGAGGACAGGAGTGCCAGGCTAACCCGGGGGCCACATGCGATGATCTGGTGTAATGAGTCTAACGGTGTGCTACTTGGTTTTGGATTAGTCAGAAGTGATGGGGGGGCACTTGCTCACAGAGTCCATCTCATTTCTCCTAGATAACAGTGTTCATTATGATGGGTAGTGAACAAAGGAAAAGGAAGTGAAGAGAAAACTGAGGCGGGACATACTGTGACCACAACTTGACATGGTGGTGGGAGGGCGGAAGAGTTATGTCTTTGTATTGTTAAGGCTGCACCATCACCCTCTATATGCTCTGGAGCTGTGGTCATGNGGGTTGTTGTTGGGCAGTGGCAAGAGCTCCAGGGAGTAAATAAAGTGGCCATCTGCCCTGGCCAACAGCTCGTGGAAAGTTGGAGAAATGGGTGTGACCCCAGTGACTCAGGGCTTGGTAGTGGCATATTACCTAGTTTCAAGGTGACTTTGCAGACACACTGAAGGAGGGAAAAATCAATTCTATTACTACTGCATTATTGTTATTAATACAGACCGGAGTGACCAGGGTTTCTGTTCTCAGTTGAGGCTCCTTGAAAAGCAAACCAGGGCCACATGGTGACCCAAGGAGGAAAGACTTCCTGCCGCTGTTGGTTTTGCTGGTTGCTGCTGTTGAGTCCCTTTCCCAAGACAAACGTAGAGACAGGCCTGTCGGCTTGAATGGATTCAAGAGCAAGGGAATGGAACACCAGAAGGAAATGAGCTATTGTTGAAAGACATCTTGACACCTGAGGACAAAGGGAGTCTACCCTGTTAGATTTGGTATAGAGTCACAGAGTCTCTAGGAGGGAGACATAAATGCATGGGTGAGATAGACAGTGAGAATATTCCACACGAGGGACTCTCTGATCACAGGATCGCTGATTTTGATGAAGACACAAATGAGTTAAAAATAGTCTGGTCCAGAGCATGGACGGAAGCAGGCCTCCAGGTTCCTGGGCGCATGTGTGACAGAAATGCAGTGGGGCATTTTAATTAGATCCCTTTACCAGCACTCCTGACCTTCTGTGTAGCACATTAATGTATTTTACTAATTATAAATGCAATTAAAAAGTACTGAAATAAAATTAGGCTGATCTATCTAATTTACATTAAGCACTTTCAAATTATGCAGATTTTAAAGTCTCTCTCTCTCTGTCTCTCTTTTTTTCAATTTGGGTTTCAGGGTAAAATTGTCTGCATTAAAACAGCTGGAAAACAACCTTGTAGGAAAACAAATTTCTTTTCTGTGATTATTCTCAGTGTGCAAGTTAATTTTCAAGGCAGTAATATACTTAGCTGGCATCGAGCAGTGACTCATAAAGCAGAAGACATATGCGTCTGGTTGCAAGCATGGGAACAGAGGTCCGTGGGGGGATTGAGTGTGGTTTGGTTACTTTGGGGAATGAGGTTGAAAGGCTAACTAGGCAAAAAAATACTGACGTGATGGCCGCTAAACAGTTGAGATTTACAAAGAGTGAGATGTAATGGCAGGCATAATGTGCAGTTGATAGAGATGAACCATCTGGTGAGTTTTTCCAACAACACAGGATTTTTTTCTCCTCTATGCTGACAGGCAAAGAGAGTGATCTGGGTGATGAAATTATTGCCTAGCATTATTAAAAATCAGGACGTTCAATTTTGCTGGCCATGGAAGTTACGTATGCAGAGCAGCTATATATTAGGTGGGGAAATGGAGCATAAAGGAGAATGGATGGCTACAGTTGGACACTCTCCTCAGTGGCTGGCCATGTATCCTTTTCTGCTGGGGCTGAGGAGAGAACCACTGTTAAGCCTGGGTCTGCTGGAGGCTGTGTTGGCCCAAGGAGGAGACCTTGACGGTGCCTCTTTACAGATTAAATCTGATCCGCCAGCTCCCTGGAAGCAGAGGTGTAATAAGCTCTTCTCCTGAGTTGCATATAAGCTCCTTAAAACGTTCTTGGCATGATATAACTCCCTTTTGCATGGTGCACTCAATTTTATTCGCAGCCCAAACTTTGTCCTTTGAGCTCCCCATCAAAAGGAGGCCTGAAATAATCCCCCAAATTGGAGCTGTTGAGCTTGAGCAGGGAGGAGATTTTGAAAATCCTTTCTCCTCCCTGCCCCCCTTTTTGACTCTAAAGGAGCCTTTCTACTCAGAGCCAGGGAACCAGTCTTGCCTCCTCTGACATGGAAGCCAAGGTGAGTGCCAGTTTCCCATCATCTTCCCCCGAAGATGGCTGAGCTGTAGGACACTCAGACAGGTGCAAGAGATGAGTTTCCTTGTGTTTGGAAATCTCCCACTTTTACCACTCCCAGGGTAAAGTGATTATTTGACCCTCCATCCTTCAATCCTCTGCCACCATAAATTAAAGTAGCAAGTACTGCTGATGGTGCTACTTGTTAATTTGCGGAAAGAAGGAATTAAGATCTTTCTCTCTAGGAGGAGTATGTCTAGACCTGTGTGGACGACCAGATGCTAAATTAGAGTTAGATTTTAGGAGTTTCTCTTCTCTGAGGACCCAGTCAATGGCAAGAATCAACTGGATGGGAATATAGCCAGTTTCCTCCCACCAAAAATTAAAAGAAATAACTTACTCCCCACATTTTCATTTGAATTTCATAATACTACTTGGCCACCTTAGCTTCAAGCAAAACTCCCATCACCCTTTTGGTCCCAGGCTTTATCCTTCTCTGACAAACACAGCTCCATGGGATCCTTTGTCCTATTTTATTCCCACCAGCTGTGGGGCCTTAGGCAAGTTTCTGACTTTCCCCTAGCTTCTGTTTTTGATAACAACGCCATTTTCTCTAAGGTTGCAGTGAGCATTACAATGTCATGAACTTGAAGCACAAGCATCATGCCCAACATTCATTCTCTCACTTATTCATTCTCTCTCACTTATGGAGGGTCTCCCTTGTGCCAGGCACTGCTCAGCCCTGATGTATTATGGTTAATGAGTGCCCATCTTGTCTTGGACGTGGATGGTGGGCATTGAGTAAGCACTTGATGAAATGGGGCTGAATTAGTAAAGTGATAGAGTTCTCCAAATAGTTGTAGAGCTTCTACTGTATTTATGACACTATATCAGATGCAGAAGGGGTATGTCAAGTTGGATAGGTTGTGTTATTTGCCTCCTGGATGCTTGCCTCTCTAGGATCTCATGTTCCACTGTGATTAAATTGCTTCAGTTCCGTGTTTTAAGACTTCAGAAAGGATTCTTATTTCCTCTTTTCTGCTTCACCTATTATAGCTCCCACCAGTAATCAAACTTCCATGCTTTTTCATATGCTGCTCTCTGTCTGGAATGATCTTGCTTATCCCAGCTCATCCAACTCATGTCCTTCCCTGCTTGTCCAAACTCCTGCTCATCCTTAAAAACTCAGCTCAGACGTTTCCTCTAGAAAGTCCTATTCTCAGTAGTTCAGATGATTTGCTGCTGCATCGATTCTCACTGAGGTCATAATACTCAAGTACATGTCTATTTCTCTGTCTAGACTGAGAGATTCTTGAGGTCAGGGTCCTATGTCCAATTCATGTTGGTATTCCTCATGATGACCATATTTTCTGGAATTGAGTAATTGCTCAGTAAATGCCAGTTGAGTGAAGAAATAAATGCATGAATTAACACAGAGTTGGATGAATGCATGGAGAGAGAGGGAAACATTTATTAATGAATGGATGAATGGATAGATGAATGGATGGACAGACAAACAAATTAATACACATGTGAATGTATAGTCCTGGTTTAATGGTGGTAATGACGGAGTCTTTAAAGTCTATAATTCCAAAGGGCTTTAATTAGTGAAACATGAAAGCAAGACTGTCCTGTTCATTGGTAAGGTTTGAACCCTGAGGGCAGGGAGTCTCCAGGATATTTCATCAGTTAATAAATCTGAGGACAGATGAACATGTTCATATCTGCTATAGACCGCAGGTATGAATTGCACTCCATCCGCTCAAGGGGGAGCCTGCTCTGTGTGGGCTGCATTGCCCCTCCCCACCCTGTGCTGTCCTTCCTTCCCTCCGTGTGTGCTGTGATAGCCAAGTCCTAATTAATTGTGGTGGCCTTTCCGCAAGCTGGGCCTGGACACCAGGGTTTTCTCTGCAGCCACGGCTGCTGCTGCCCTAGCTTCCTGCCAAGCTCA
>NW_027531893.1:4488956-4518984 GCF_008692635.1 Crocuta crocuta
CAGGTGTTTTCCTCACATTAATAATCAGAATTGACACATTCTAAATGAGGGCCTCCTTGTTGTCCAGGGCAGCTCTGATGGATATGTGGGGGAATTGACGGCCCCTGAGAAATGTTTTTGCCATTACCAGCATTTCTCTGACAGGTTTTTAATAGTCCCACTAAAACTGAAGTATATTGGAAAATTTTGTAGATGAAGTGCAAAGGGTTGCTGTGACTTGGAGGCTCTGGGCTAGAAAAATACTGTTTGGGGAACACTGGGTTCCTCGAATAAGGGTGCTCTTAGAAGAAGCTGGAATAGTGTTGGGTTGGGCTGAAAACTGGGGAGTGGGCGATTTGGCCCAGGGTCTTTGAGGAAACCTGGGCTGCGAGTAGCACTAGGTAGTGACTCCTGTGAACTGTGGGTTGGAGCACAACTGAGACCCTGGAATAGAGCCTAGATTTAAACACTGGATTAGAGAGGGTCAAACAGGATGGGTTCATTCACTCACTCATTCTTCCATAAATTCTTCTAATAATCACTTACTTACCTCCAACTCATGTGTCCCAAATATAAATGAGATTCCAAAAGTTCAAAATTATAGTAACTAATTTACGGCCTCAGGCTTTTTAGGTAGATTTGAAGCCTCAGCCTCAGTTTCCTTATCTCCAACATGAAGTTAATAATGCCTGTTTTTTAGAATTGTATATGAGGGTTAGAGATCAAATTAATTGGACTCTTTGAGGGTCAGGGTCCCTGCCAGAAATACATGACATGCACTAATGGGAAAATTGAGGTGAGTTTAGTATAGGATTGCTTATCAAAGGTTGGCAGGGCTAATGGAACAGAAGGTACAGCATCTCAGGGCTGGCAGCAGTGGAAAGCTCTTAACACTCCTTGACCTCAAGGACTCAAGGGAAGGGGAAGTTGTCAGAACCTGGGGGCTGTGGGAGAGGTTGCCTGATTTGGGCATGACTTTAAGTAAAGAGTCAAGTCATTGGCAACCTGCATTCAGTGGAGAGGCAGTCCAGAGAACAAATACTCTGATCCTTTTTTCTCACTCTCTGCTATCTTGGTGATGTGTCCCTTTGGCCAGACTCCAGAAGAGACCCATCACTACAGTTCATAAAGGTTAACCTTCCAGGGCACACAGCAGGGTGGAGAGTAGCCCCTGGGGTGACATATGGGGAAGGTCCATCCACAGCTGAACTCTTAGCGAGTCAGTAAACGGTCATTACTATGGGCATAAGGCACTAATGTCACCATGGGGGACATCCCCAAGGGAGTCCCTGGTGTTATTACTTCCAGCTCTATTATTTGCTAGCAGACTTGTCTCCTCCATTTTCTCACATGCTCTCATTTTATCTCATTCTTCATTGACCACCAGAAAGAGGCCAACAGGTGGCAAGTTTGCTTTGCTTTCCAAGGGTTAAAATCAGGCCCTGAGAGTGAAATCAGCTATCCAGAGTTCATTAGAAAATCGGGTCCTTGCCAGGGACTGTAGGCAGCATCAGAGACAGGATCTGAAAGCTAGACAAACCTGGTGATGCCCCAGGATAAGCTTTCCTAATTATTGGCGGTGGCTGCTAGATCACTGATGCTTTCTGCCTAGCTCACCTGTCAGGGAGCTGACACCTTGGGACCCTCCTTACTTAAGCCTCTAGGGGCAAAGCATCGAGCCTTTCTCACTGGAGGGACAGGATCCCAAGGAAGAGACAGGATAGCCTGATAGAGAAGTGTATTTGCCAGGCCTCAGGCAGAAGCTGGAGTTGCCCCGACAGTCCCACCAGCAAGGGCTAACCCTGGCCCACTGTGAAAGTTAGGTATCCAAGATTTGGTGTGCGCCCAGATGGCTCTTCCATTCATTTAGTGGGCAATGCGGGCATGATGACTTAAACTCTCTGAGCCTCCTTTCTCTCCCATGAAATGCAGAGAGAGACAGAACCAACTTACATTAATGTCCTGAGCTGTGAGATTGTTGGGGCCATTCGCTCCTTTCCCCTTGTTGGGCCCGAGGACCTCAGTTCCATTTTCTCCCGTCCTTGGTTTGGAGTTCCAACCACCTGAGCATCTCTTTTAGCAATTATTTTTGCCATTCTGCAGTGTCCTGGGAAGGCCACAGGGCCAGGACCCCTTGGGAGCTGGAGCCCTCGGGTCATCTCTAGAAGCTGCCTGGCTGAGGAAGATGGAGCTGGGTTTCTAGGCTAATTTCATTTGTTATTAAAATGAACCATTATAGAGCACATTTGCACCATCAGAAAACCAATTGGGTGCAAACCAGTTTGCTAATAGGACTCCTTATAATCTTTTTTAAAACTTCATTGTGTAGGTATATAAGCAGGGATGGGAAAAGGCAGGAGAAAACGCTGTCTGAATAGTGATTGATTTGGTAAATCCTGACTTTTGAAGGAGAAGGATTTTGAAGTATAGAACAGTGTTCCTCAAACTTTAACAGGAATAGGAATCACCTGGGGATCTTGTTCTAGTGCAGGCTGATTCAGTTGATGTGGGGTGGGTCTGGAAATTTTGAATTTCCAATAAGCTCCCAGGCAATGCCAATGTTTCTGATGTGGGCCACAGTTTGAGGAGCTAGACCACTCAACACTTCTGGGAGTCACATTGGGTGACACAGAACAGCTGATAAGAACATTTTACATCAGAAACCTTATTTATGGATGCTTTATCTGGAATCTTCCAATTCTTTCAGTATCTTCTTTCCATCTTGCTGTAACTCCTAAATAGTTATCAGGCTTGCTAGTTCTACAACTGTGTCGTCACTGAGTTGAGTCCCTCTTAAAGTTCATATGTTGAGATGCTAGCCCGCAAAACCTGAAGGCTGTGAGTGTATTTGGTAATGGTATCTTTAAAGAGGTAATTAAATTGAAATGCAGTCATTGGGGTGGGCCCCAATCCAGTCCTAGAACTCTTGAACAGCTATGCTACTCTGCTTTCTGTAATCCAACCTCAAGAGCAGGGTCTATATCATATAAACTCAGGTTTCCATCCCCCTTAGGACTGAAGACTTCATAGTTATTTAATACTGAGCTTCACCCCTGGGATCTCCCCGTGTCATGGGTATCTATGTAAAAGTCAGTGGCCGCACCAACAGACACATGAAACGATGCTCAGCATCCCTCCCCATCAAGGAAATACAAATCAAAACCACACTGAGATACCACCTCACGCCAGTCAGAGTGGCTAAAATGAGCAAATCAGAGGACTCTAGATGCTGGCTAGAATGTGGAGAAATGGGCACCCTCCTACACCGTTGGTGGGAATGTAAACTGGTGCAGCCCCTCTGGAAAACAGTGTGGAGGTTCCTCAAAAAATTAACAATAGAACTCCCCTATGACCTAGCAATAGCACTGCTAGCAATTTACCCAAGGGATACAGGGGTGCTGATGCATAGGGGCACATGGACCCCAATGTTCATAGCAGCACTCTCAGCAATAGCCAAACCATGGAAAGAGCCTAAGTGTCCATCCACTGACGAATGGATCAAGAAGATGTGGTTTATCTATACAATGGAATACTCCATGGCAATGAGAAAGAATGAAATCTGGCCAGAAAACTGCATGTATACAGTGTAAAATCTGATGAGTGTTTATATTTGCGTATGCCTCTAAAACCCTCATCACAACCAAGGACTGTGAAAAGATCCATCACTCCCAAGGGTTTCCTCCTGCCCCTTTACAGTCTTTCATTCCACCACTCTCTGTTTCCAACCTCCTCAGGCAACCATGGATCTACTTTCTAAATTTGTAGATTGATTTGCATTTTATAGAATTTTATGTACGTGGAATCCTATGGCATATACTGTTTTGAAAACATTATTGAGATATAATTGTCATGCTATAATATTCACCAGTTATTTATGTAGGGTGCAGCAATTTTTTTATAGTAAATTTATAGAGTTTGCAACTAGCACCACAATCCAGTTTAGAGCTTGTCCATCACCCCAGAATATCCTACTTGGAATCAGTCCCCATGTTTCCAGCCTCCAGCTCCAGACAATTCCTGAAACACCAAGGGAACCAGTGGTCTGTTTTCTGTCTCTATGGCTTTGCCTTTTCTGGGCTGTTTACACATATTGAATAAAAGGTATGTTGTCTTTTGCATCTGACATTTTCCACTTACTGCAATGATTTTTGGGTTTGCTCATGATTGCAGGCGGCAATATTTCATTCTTTTAATTTTGAGTAGTATTGTACTATATTGCTGTACCATATTAATTTATCCATTCACCAACTGATGGACACTTGGTGTGTTTCCAGCTTGGGAGCGTTACAAATATTCTGATGTGGACATTTGTATGCAAGTCTGTGTGTGGACGTATGCTTTCCTTTCTCTTGGGTAAATATGTAGAGTCAGAATTTCTAGATCATTTGTAGGTAAATGTTTGAAGTTTTTAAGAAACTGCTGAACTATTTTCCAACATGGTGTACCATTTAAATGTCTACTCACCATGTATGGGAGTTCTAGTTCCTCATGTCCTCATGGATATTTGGTGTGAGTACTCTTCTTATGTTGGGCATTCTAATAGCTGTGTAGTGATAACTCATTGTAGTTTTATTTTTCATTTCCATAATGACTGATGATACTGAGCATCTTTCACTTGCTTCTCATCTGTATATTGTCTTTGGTGAATTTTCTGTTCAAGTATTTTGCCCATTTTTTTATTTGGGTTATTTTACTGAGATATTTTAGTTATGGTAAAATATTCATAACATAAAATTTGCCATTTTAATGATTTTATAGCATAGAGTGCATTGGTATTGTACGATGTTGTACAACTATTTCCCCTATGGTTCCAGAACTTTTTATCACCCAAAACAGAAACTCCATACCCAGTAAGCAGTTGATCCTATTTCTTCCTTCCCATAGGTCCTGGCAACCACTGATTTGCTTTCTGTCTCTATGTGACCTGTCCATACAATGGAATATTACTCAGCCATTAGAAAGGAAAGAAATGCTTACACATTCTACAGCGTGGATGAACCTTGAATATGCTATGCTAAATGAAAGAAGTCAAACATAAAAAGTCACATGATACAGGATTCCATTTATATTACATTTCAAAATAGGCAAATCTAATTATTGAATTTTAAGTGCTCTTTCTATAATTTTGATCCTTTATCAGATGCGTGATTTTCAAATAGCTCCTTCATGTTACAGAATTACTTACCAGTTCTGAGGACTAAATGAACCAATACATCAAGTATTTGGTATAGTGTCTGGCATAGGCCAAGTGCTTAGTGTATTCTAGCTGTTGGTATTTCATTATTTGGATCCAGTCCCATTGGGAATTTTAGTGATTCATTCTGACCCTGAGCTTAGTACAGAGCCCTTTATGAATAATTAAAGTTGCTTATTGCTGGATTCTGTCCCTGGAATTATGATATATGGACTTCCAGGATTGATACATGGTAGGTTCTCAACTGAATTTTTATTTACTTAAATTCAAGTGAGTTAACATATGGTATATCATTGGTTTCATGAGCAGAATTTAGTGATTCATCACTTATGTTTAACACCTGGTGCTCATCCCAACAAGTTCCTTCTTATAATGCCTATCACCCATTTAGCCCCTCTCCACACCCACTTCCCCTCCAGCAGTCCTCAGTCTGTTCTCTGTATTTAAGAGTCTCTTACTGTTTGCCACCCTTTGTTTTTATCTAACTTTATTTTTCCTTCTCTTTCTCTGTGTTCATTCAGTTATTTGAATGAAATAGCCTAAATTAAATAATAATGATAACACTGATAATTGTGATAATAATAATAGCAATAATAATCTTTAAATGTCAATGACTAACCTTTAGTCTCCAAATTAACTAGTCATTACTCTTGACAGAGGACACATCCAACCACTTAAAATCCCCTTTAGAAGGGATCCCCATAGTCCTTCCTCAGTTCTTTGAATCGGTCTGTCAGGCCGTCACCTGCTCAGAACCATAGCTCAGGACTGTCTTCCTCTGTCCGTTTGAGCTGAAGTCTCTTTGGCAAGTCATACACTTGTTTCCTTGTATGCTAGTTCTAATAAAGGAGAGACAAGGGAGCTTTATTCCCTAAAAGGCCTTTTAAAGTTTGTTTGTTTGTTTGTTTGTTTAGAGGGACTGCGGAGAGGGGCAGAGAGGGAGGGAGGGAGGGAGGGAGAGAATCCCAAGCCAGCTCCATGCTGTCAGCATGGAGCCTGATGTGGGGCTCTATCCTGTAAATCGTGAGATCATGACCTGAGCTAAAATCGAGTAGGACACTCAACTAAGTCACCCGAGTGCCCCTAAAGCCTTTAATTTACACAAGATCACTTCTCCTTACCCCAAATTCCAGCTTCACTAGCTGCCTTTTCTCGATAATATCCACAGCAACCATAATAACAACAAATGTAGGCACTATGTACTTTTGTTTTCATTAAAAATACAGGACACCTGAGTGGCTCAGTCAGTTAAGCATCCAACTTTGGCTCAGGTCATGATATCACAGTCAGTGAGTTCAAGCTCCACATCGGGGTCTGTGCTGTGACAGCTAAGAGCCTGGAGCCTGCTTGGGATTCTCCATCTCCCTCTTTCTCTGCGCTTTCCCTGCTCATTCTCTCTCTCTCTCTAAGAGAAATAAACATTAAAAAAAATTTAAGTAAAAATTCTGTCAGTATCCATTTCACAGATGAGGAAATCCAGTCCGAGAGATTGTGTAACTTGCTCAGGGTTGCAAAGGCAGTGAATGATGGTGTGTGGGTGATTCCAAAGGCAGTCCCTTGTCTCCAGTGGTGCTTAGTTCTTCTTTTATTACTCACTTGCTTTCTGATGTCTTAATCTTGTGTAGGGCCCCTTTCAGTTCCCTTTCATCCCTCAAGCCCCTGGTTGGAGGACCTCAAGCACCTGCCCTGGGCCTTGGGCATCCAAAGGTCTGGCTGCTCATCTGCTCTGAACCACTTCTCAGATTAGAACAGGGGCAGCTGTGTTAGCTGAAATCATAGCCAGGGTGCCTAAGAAAAAAGCCTAATAAATTGGCATTTGGTCACTAATGGACCGAAAGCCCAAATTCTTTTGGACCCCACACAGAAAGTCCATCTTTCTCTCTTGGGAGGAGCCTGAAGACCTGTTCCAGGAAAGAAGCCACAGCAGTTTCCACAGAGGCAAAGAGAATCATTTTTCTTAGGTGTGAAGGTCCTCAAAGAGTGAGGTAATAGGTTTCTTTATTAAAAATTAATCTTCTTGTAAAACCATTGCAATACAATGCACTTTGATAAATCACCCCACGCTTCTGAGCACATTTATTATCCATTCTCAGGAAACCGTGGAGCCCAGAGAAATTGGTGCTGCTGAGTGCACTGACGCTGTGCTCAGTAATGAACTCAGGTGGGGGCAAGGGGTGGGGGTCTCTCACTGGGACCAGGTTCTGGTCTGAAGTCTGCTGGGTGGCATGGATATTGCATGGGTATTGCAATTGGTTAGTACTTATTAGGATTAGTTGGATTTCACGGTTCCCAGTGTGTGGCCTTTGGGTCTCCTGTGTTGGGAAGTGTTCAGTGGGTTGAACAGTAGCCCTTGCTATGGCTTATGGGGGTGTGTGAACCTCCAGTTCTTGATGTAGCTGCCCTGGGAATGTGGAAAGCAGACCAGCACCCATATTCTCACCCTGTATCTTATACGGATGCCCATCATCATACATCTCCTTTTAGTTTCACCTGCTGCTTTCTTAGGCTTTTTCTGATGGGGTATTGGGAGCAGGTGGGGTCCTCACTGGCTGAAGTAGCACATTTTTCTCCATGAACAAGACAAGACAAATTCCTTTCTTCACCTGGTAGGTCAACTGGATCCCAGAACCATGCCACTTGAACCTCAAAATCCGTAGTCTCCACATTAAAGTTGCTGCTTTGTCTCCTGTTTGAAGCTCTTTTCTATATATTCTTTATGCACAGATCCAGGGTAAGAAAGATGCCATTTCATCCTCTCTATGTTGTCTTCTTTCTTGGGAACCCAAGAAAAAAGTATTCTTTTCCCAAGTCTCCCTTCCTCCCCTGCAAATAAACACCCTGGACTTGAGATCCACCCACCTTTCTGTAAATCCTACACACACACACACCCACACACACACACACAAAGATTCCAGATTCCATCTTGGGTTCAGTTAAGGACATCTTCTTTCTTGTACTTCCTCCCTGCTTTATAATCTGACTTGGATTTCTGCAAGGACGTGTGTGTGTGTGTGTGTGTGTGTGTGTGTGTTGGAGGTAAGTATTTCTAGGAGCAGCCATGTTTCTATTACTGTTATTAAATAGGAGCAGAAAGCAGCTTGGGTCTTGGGAAGCGTGCCCTTCTATCCTACCTCATTCTCTTCACATTTCTTTTTAAGCTGAGCTTACTGACAAGCAGGTACAGATAGGTAATGGACTGCTCACTGATAAACCATTCGTGGCTAGAATTTCAGGCACTTGAATTTTTACAGTGCCTGGCACAGAGTAAGTAATAGATAAATGTCTTTTGAATGAGTAAGAGAGTGAGAAATTAATGGGAGAACAAGTGAGTAGGCCAAAAATCTCACAGCTCAGGGTATAGGAGAAGTCTTGCTGATGTCTGGAAAGATGGCAAGTCATCAAGCCCCTCAGTGAGAGAAGCCAGGCTGTAAAGGAAGGAGGGGTGGAGGCAGGGAAGGCAGGCTCATCAAGATGGGGCTGGAGGTGGGGCGCCTGGGTGGCTTAGTCGGTTAAGCGTCCGACTTTCGCTTAGGTCATGATCTCGCGGTTCGTGGGTTCGAGCCCCGCGTCGGGCTCTGTGCTGACTGCCAGCTCGGAGCCTAGAGCCTGTTTCTGAGTCTGTATCTCCCTCTCTCTCTGACCCTCCCCTGCTCATGCTGTCTCTCTCCTAGAAATAAATAAAAATATGAAAAAAAAAAAAAAAGATGGGGCTGGAGGTTGAATCAGGAGTCAGACAGCATTGGGTCTTGTGAGCCATATTAGGTATCTTTGTCTTTATCAAAGAACAGTGGGCACTTTGAAAGGATTTAAGCAAGAGAATGATGGATAAATATAAATATAATAATAAGTATATTAAATAATCTTCATCATCATCCAGATCAATAATAGCAGCAAATCATTAGAATTGTCACCATTATTAGCAGTATTACCAATTCTTGAACTGCTGCTGAGCCAGACCGCATATTATGTGGTTTTTGCATCTAACTCAGTGATGCTGTTGGCAATCCATACCATCATCATTGTGCATGTAGGGAAACTAAGACCCAGAGAAGGGAAGTGACTTCCCCTAGTAGGGGACCTGGATCCTGTAAGAAGTCATGCCATGCAAGTGCCTGCATCATATGGGTCTCAAATACCACATATAAGGGGATACCAGTGGACACTAGTGGGCACTGGGTTCTGCTCTTGGGTGATCGATCAATGACACAAGAGCTTCTGCCTTTTTTCTCTTGATCAACAGATTCCTTGAGCACCAGTAGCATGTCAGGTACCATGCTAGACATCTTCAGAAACCCTTTTCTGAAGGCATACAAAACCTCTAGACTGGACATAATCCAAGTCCATTTCTAGAATATTTCCTTCTGCTAGTTTGGGGGAAGGAGCAGAAGAATGACAAGACCTTGTTTCAGAGAGTTGTGGGCATGGTGGGAAGAAGTCATGACCATGGAGGACATCAGGGACTCTGACTTAGGACGACAGCTGGGTGCTCCCACTTGCAAATGAATCTCCCCTGAGTGTTGGATCCCTGTATCCAAAAGGCACATACATCCCTTGTTATTTTTTCCATGCAACTCACACTCAGAAGGGTTCAACAGAAATGACGTCTCTGATGTCCCCACTCTTAGTAAATGGTTCTCCATCCACCAAGCACATCACCCTCTCTCATTCCCACCACACAGTGGGTGAACCTGCCTACTGCATCATTGATATCCAGGCCTCGCCTTTTTCCTTCCCTTCCTCGCTTCCTTCTGCTTCCCCCACTCTCTTCTGTTTTCTCTCCATCCACAGGGCCAGTCTTCTGCCCTGGGAATTTACCAGTTTCCTCTACCTAGAGCCTCTCTATTTCCAGCCATGCTCTGCCTCTACCCTAGTGTGATCTTTCAAAAACATCACTACATCCAGCCACTTCTTTATTTGAAACCCTACAGGGGCTCTGCTTTGCCTGTAGAAAGCAGTGCAAATTCTCTATCTTGGAAGCCAAGGCTCTCTTGAGAGATCCTACACCCCGGCCAGCCTCTCTTCTGCCATTCACCCCTCATGAGCCTGATATTTCATTAAGGCAGTACTACTTGATATATTACGAGGATTGTGTCTCATGCCTTGGCACATGTGGTTCCCTTTGTCTGGAATGCCCTTTCCATCTGCTCTGTCTGCTTGGTGAAGTAGCACTCATCCTTTAAGACTTGGCTTTAGTTTCTCTCAAAAGATAGTTTTTGAGCACTTTCCCGTGTGCTAAATCCAGGCTGAGGCAGGCCATGGAGCCACAGAAATGACTATATTAGCTTTCTGGGCAGCTTTTTCCCTTAAATGTCACCTCCTGGATTCATTCATGTCTCTATCAGGGAGGGTTGGTTTGTCTGTTCGTGTTTCCTGTTGCATTACACTCTGTTGAAACGATTTGTTCAAAAGCCAGTGTGCCCTCTGGACTGGGAAGTCTGGCCTGGAATGACAGTATTCTAGTCTTCAGATAACTTTATGAGGTGCTTATCTGTAGGAGAGCAGTGCATTTGGACCACACCCATGCTTTCACATTAAATCTTTCCACTAACTCTATGAGGCAGGACTGGTTATTCCCATTTTACAGATGAAGCAGCTGGAGCTCACAGAATTAAAACACTTAACCTGTGGTCAGTCCTCAATCTTCAGCCTAATGCTGAAGTCCATTTTCTTAACCACTTTGCCACACTGCCTCCCTCAGCTTTGTGTCTTCAGGAAGTTACATGGAGCTGGGTACACAGATGTTTGCTAAAGAAACCTGACTGCAGTATAAATTAGAGAGGAAGGGAGGCAGGGGGAGTCGGTGGGTTGAGGAGGGACCCTGTTTTGGGGCTTTACTAGTAGCTGGATTGTGCTTGGGCAGTAAGCATTCACCAGCATGAGTTCAGCAGACTCATCAGGCTTTTGTACACCAGGATGGGGGTGGGGGAGACATCCCCAAAGCCTTTTTTATCATAAGCCCCAAAAATTTCTTCCCTGGCTCCAACTGTGTGCTTGCCGGTCAGTTGTCAGAGGGCACCAGAAAATGAGCTTTGTAAAGAGGAACATTTTCCCGCTGAAGAAGAGATGTGACTTCATACCTATGAAGAGCATTGCTGCATCTTCCCAAATTGTTCCCTGTGACTCCAGCAGTGCCCTGGGTGACACCGTGCCCCTGTCTGTCTCCCAGGCTCTCTCAGACTCACAGGGTTTTAAGTGGATCAGACAGTTAAACACGCCAGTCTTAAAAAAAAAAAAAAACAAACCCCACCAGTCTACATCCAGCCCTCTCTTTGACAGCAATTTCTGAGAAGAAAGCTTGATCCCAGTTTCAGGGAGTGCTGTCCTCTCTTTGACAGTTTTCATAGCCTTTGGCCTGAGTCCAATGTTGTTAAGGTGGTCCATCATCCATCTGTGAGCCCACCTCTGCTGGGAAAGTGGGGAGGGTCCTTGCTGTCCCTTAGCCACATGGGAGTTGGGCTTCTCCCACTCCCTTCCTTTCCCATAGACCCACTGCCTAGAGATGTTCCTGTCAAGATTTCTGCAGCCTGCCCCCATCCAGACAAAGTCATCTCTCAGAGAAAATGATAGCTCCTTGCAGCTGACTACTGCCATTTCCTGCTTATCTGGCCTAAGAGATAACACAGGAGCCATCTCAGGTGCTGAAGCCCAAGGCCATGGCCAGCCTGGACACCTTCCATCATAGACTAGGCGAGGGAATGGGTTCCCCATCACTCTCTTGTCATTATTCCTGCCAGACACCTCTACCCTCCCAACTGGTTCTGGCCACTTCAACCCAACAAACATTTACTCATTATGGGAGGGGGTGTCACATAGTATAAATTGGTTAAGAGCATGTTCTCCAAAACCAGATTCCCAGGCTAGAGATTTTGACTCCATATCTCATGATCTATGAGACTTTGGGCAGGTAAGTTGGCCTCTTTGTCCCCAGTTCTTTCATTTTTAAAATGGAGTCAAAAATAGCTTTTCTGTCACACAATTGTTAGGGTTTAATGCAAGACAGTAAAACACTTAGAACAAAATCTGGCCAATGCAGTGTGCTTCTTCACCATATCATTCTCCTCCTCCTCCTCCTCCTCCTCCTCCTCCTTATGAGTAAGAGTCAACCCTGAACCTGGCTCAGAATTCTACCCCTTTGAGCACACTTAACCCACTGGCATGCCCATTGCTTATACACCCTGTCCCTTCCATTCATCATGGCTCCTGGAGGGTGGTAGCAGCCCCTGGCACAGAGAGGGTGGTCAGGTGTTTGGACTGTGAGTGAATGAACATCCCCTCACTTTATTCTCTTCTGCTGGCACATGGCCTGGTACAGAGTAGGCATTTGACAACTATTTTGGAAGTGACCTGAGGGCTTGCAAATTGATAACCACATGGCTGATGACCATGTGGCTAGCATGTGACATAAGAGGTAGCTCTTGACTTCAGGGAAGTAACCAGCTCATAGAGTTGTACACAAATGTGGCACAGCATTGAAGTGTTTTATCAGAACAGCATAAATTGTTTATTGGGAGCCTAATACATGTCTGGCACCATCCTCTACAGGATAAGAGTTAAGCTTTGGCGGCCAGACTTGGGCTTTGAATCCAGGTTCTGCCACTAACTAGTTATGGAAACTTGGGCAAGTTGCTTCATTTGTCTGTGCCTGGGGACTGGCAGTGCTCATCTCCATGGTAATCAGTAAGAAGGCAAGATTCAGAATGATCCAATTCATTTCGTCAGGGTCATGGTGGTAGGAGGAGGGGGCTCTGAAGTCAGAACCATTATTCCCTGTTATTTCCAAGGACTTGGGAAGCCCCTCTAAGATGCTGAATGAATAGGGACAGAAAAACTGTTGAGGAGGAAGGGCAGGGGGCTGCTTCTCTCCCTCATCTTCCAAGCATGTCACTTTTGCCGGCGAGGAGATTGTCTGTCTTCCTCCTTGACAGGGAGAACAAGTACCAGACAGTGTCCTGGAGTCTGGGGCAAAAGGCCATCTGGTGTCTCCATTTGTCTCAGAAAAGCCAGGGCACATTCCCAGGGCCCCACTAATGTTCCCTCCATGCAGGGGTGACTTCAGGCTGGTCAGCAGCTTTCAAAGGTGATTGACACATGCAATTTCTCTCCTTCTGTCTGGCCAGGGTGTGAAGGGAAAATTGGATGTTGTTGAATAATTGAAAATGAAAATCCCTCCAAATTGATTCCTATGAAAACAAAATTGAGTTCCACAATTAAGCATCCTGCCTTCGCAGGGCATCTGAGGCCTCTGTCTTCTTAAGCTATGGGCTCAGATGTGGCTTTTTCACATGATCCCTGCATGCTTGGAGCATGGTGGTCGTTTTAGGGTTCTTAGGGCAGCTGTGCAGTTGGTAGCATACAAACCCAGAGAATCATGAAAAGGTATTTTAGGAGCTTCCAGTCCCTAGTTCCTAGGTTCTTGAGGTGGGTTAGGGAATTGATCCTTTCTTGAACTTTCCCTGGGGCACCCCATTGGCATAACTACACACTCTATTCTGACTTGTGTGCAGAAGGGACTTGGAAGTGGGCTCTATCCCTTTGCTTCCTTCTCCAGGAGAGTGACCCTCTTGTTTCATTCCATCAAACCCCAACATCATTACACTTTCCAATCCATGGCCTGGAGTATTTCTCTAAGAACTTAGACTCCTGGAATATATTGGGCTTTTTACCTGGGGTTCATGGGTGTGATTAAGGAGGTCCATGAACTTGAATGTAAAAAAAATTCTATCATTTTTGGGATGGGCATTTTTTTGATTGTAAAAAACAGATGAAGTTTACCATTTTAACCAATTTAAAGTGCATAATTCAAGGGCATTAAATACATTCACAACATTATGTAACAGTCACCCCTGCCTACTTCTTTTTCATCACCCCAGATGGAAAATCTGTCCATCAAGCACTCTGCTCCCCATTCCCTCCTCCCCTCTCCCCACTAGCACTTTTCACCTAACCTTTACCAGAAATTTATTATGCCCCTCAAATGTGAATTTTAGAACAAACCACAATAGTGTTAGCATTACCTATGACTCTATCAAGAATAGAAATCTCAGATATTTTTCATATCACATTACAACACTACAGGTATCTTTAAAGTCCTTTATGGTAGGAGTTGACAATTTTTTTTTCTGTAAAGAGCAAGATAGGAAATATTTTTGGTGTTTTGACACATATGGTTGCTGTCTCAACTATTCAATTAGGCCTTTTAGTGTGAAAATAGCCATAGATAGTATGTAAACAGCTGGGTGTGACTGTATTTCAATAAAACTTTATTTATAAAAAAAATGGTAAGCCAGACTTGATCTCTGGGCCATAGTTTATTAACTCTTATTTTATGCTCATCTCTACTTCAAAGTTACTATAATATTAGACCACCACTGGATATTATTACTTAAGGTGTCAGTGAAAAAACCCATACATACAGTTCTATTACAAACCTTTGATATTTATATTTTGACATAGGTTCCTTTTATCATTCTATGTATATTATTTATGCTTTATAAATGTTTAAAGTGATCATTGGTTTTCTTCTAACTTCTGAAGAAGTTCATTACACAAACAAGCTAAGAAGCCCTAAATCCTTGAGCAGTCCTCTAGGCAATGCTTGAATGTCTTTACAGTGTTTCAGAAAATGCTTTTCTAGCTGCTTCTTGCATACCTCCAATGGCATAGTGCCATCTGCTTCCCAGGGAATTTCTTTTGGGGGCATCTCTGACTCTAAGAATATTCTTTGTCCTGTGGAGCCTGCATCTGTTTCTTTTATACATGTTAGTCCTGTTCTCTACCCCTTAAAAGTTACATAGGACAACTTACATTCGTCTTCTGTATAATACTTGAGGACAGTGCTCTACTCACTCTCCATATCCTCTTTCTCTTAGATCAAGAGTCAGAAAACTTCCTGGAAAGAACCAGATAGTAACCGTTTTAGGCTTCCAGGTCATGATGTCTCTATCTTAATTACTCAACTCTTCTATAGTGTGAAAGCAGCCACACACAACAGACAAAAAAATAATAATAATAAAAATTAATGTGGCTATGTTCCAGTTAAACTTGAGTTGATAGCCCCTGATTTAACTTAAAACCTCCCTAGTTCCAAGTCCTTTGGATATTCTCACCATCTTCCTCTGAACACATACCAGTGTGTCTGTGTGACTCTTTCTCTTCTCCATCTTCATCCATCTATTCACCCACCTGTCCATCTATCCATCCACGTACCTACTCATCCATTCATCCATCCATCTGTCCACCTGTCCACCTATCCATCTGTCCATCAATGCATCCATTCATCCATATATATGGGAAAGAGTCATTTAGTTCATATATCAATAATTTATAATTACTAACTATAGTAGATATACAAGAGAATAAACAGGGCATTACAGACTAGTAGTAAATGGGATAACTGCCTAGATGGTGTGATCAGGTCCCTTTTCTGAAAAAGTGACATCTTAGCCTAGAAATGAAGGATGATAAACATAAGCCATGTGAAAGGGGAGACTGGGACATTTCAACAGAGGGTGGAATATATGGTGGTCCCAGCACAGGGACAAGTGTGGTGTGCTTATAGGCTAGAAGGAGAAAAAGGTGGTTGGATATATTAGCTATTTTTCGCAGTGTAGAAAATTACCTCCAACACTTGGTGGCTTAAAACAACATTTATTATCACACAGTTTGGTTGGGCCAGGAATCCAGGTGCAGCTTACCTAGGGTCTCTCTTTCAGGGTCTCTTACAGGCTGCAATCAAAGTGTGTCAGCTGAGGCACCTGTCATCTGAAGACTCAGCTGAGGAAGGGTCAGTTCTCAAGCTCTCCCACCTTTGCTGTCCTCTGTTCATTAGAAGTAGACCTGGAGGTCCAGCTCACACTCCGGGAGAGGGGACCACACAAAGGCATGAAGGCCAGGAAGAAGGGATCACAAGGGAGCCTCTTAGAAGCTGCCTACCATACTAGAGTATAGGGGACAGTGGGAGAGACTGAGGCAGGGACCAGTCTTGCAGAGATTTCTAAGCTGTAGACAGGATTCAAAGGTTATCCTAACAATCACAGGAAGCTCTAGAGGGGTTTTAAGCAGAGAGTCACATGATGAGCTCTGTGTTTGGGAAAGCTCATTTTGACTGCTGTGTGGAGAATAGATTGAAAGGGCAAAGAGAGGAAGTGAGAGGAACCAGTGGGAGGCTGTGGAGGTCATCTGGGGAAGAAATAATGATGGCTTGGACCAGGGTGGTGGCAGTGGGGATGAAGGGATGGGGGAAAGATATTAGTCCTATTTTGCAGGTAGAGCCTGGAGTATGTGCTAATGAAGTTCACATAAGGCAGTACTCAGTGGTCTTCTCTACCACTTCCTGCTCCCTTTGTCCCCTACTCCTTCTCTCTTTGGTAGCAGCCCCTGACCACTGTCTCCCTAGGCTCCTGTGGGCTGTGCAGGAGCCTAGGGAGACATAAGCCAGGCATTGACGCAAGAGAACAAAGACATTGCTAATGCTGTAAATCCTGGATCCAATTTATTTGTTATTTTCACTCATTTGAAATGCACCTGTTACCCCAAAGGCCTTTGAATGTTATCAACAGCAACTACGAATCAAAGAGAAATTGGAACCTTTTTGAAAAATCCTCAGTTGTTGAAAGGGGAAAAAACAGAAAAAAAGTTATGTTTTTTCTTCCTTAGATAATTTACTGGCATAGATGGCTGGGCTCATGAAGGACCCTTAGGAGCAAGATTTGAGGATGTTTTCCTTTTGATTTTATTTCCTTCATTTGCTCAATATATTCAAATGGCCCTGACATTTCATTCCAGGGTTTAAAAAACATCAAACTGTCTCTTTCCTCGAGGCTAGGATTGTCCAGCACTCATCTCATGGGGGTAAAGTCCGAATTGTGCCCAACATGGTAGCAGCTAAGGGTCTGATGTCACCTAGCTGAGGGTTGGGTTAGATAGCTTTTGCTCAGCATTTGGTGGAGTTAGTGAAACTTCATTATCCATGTTGTGTGTCAGTCTTTGCTGTATATTTTGTAATGAATGTAGTGGTGGATATTGCTTCAACTCAGTCCCTAAGAGGGACTCAAGGGCATAAGGGAATCTTGAATTTCCAATTATTTGCTTTTCCTTTTTTTAATATAAAAAGGAATGTGATTCAGTGAAAGCACAATGTCTGTCATAGATTGGCAGTTGGAGGAGAGAGGGTTATATGGGGCAAGGATTGTGGAGGACTGAGTTAAGTCTGGATGACCCTGGGAAGATGGGGATCGAGTCCCAGCGGGAGTGGTGGCTTCCAGCTCTGTTTGGGTGGGTGTCTATGGGGCTGGTCCAGGAGATGGGGTGAGACCCCTGGGAAGATGACATACATCAGCTAGGATGATCTTTGAATCCAAATCAGATCACACTGATACCTTCTCTGTGGGTCCCCATGCCATAAAATAATATTCACATCTTTTCCATGGCTGCAATGTACATATCTGGTCTGAGTGCTGCCTGTCTCCCTGGCAGGCATTGTTCTCCCTGCCATCCCCTGTGACTCTAACAACAGTGACTGTCTTCTTCCAGTGCCCCAAGGTCAGTCCTGCCCCGTCCAGTCCCAGCTGTTTCCTCTGTACTCCACAGCACATACTGAGTGTCTTCAGGAGGCATTCAGGTCTCCTGTCATACCCTACTTCCTCAACCAAACCATCCAAGACTTTCCCATCCACATGATGCTTGTACCTCCCACTCTGCCACATTGTGATGCTTACCACCACAGAAAATAATCTTTCAAATGTATTTGTTGGATAGTTGAACATCTGTTCTCCTTACCCATAATAATATAAGCACCTACAATACTTCATGCGACATACTAGGTGTTCAGTAAAAATTTAATGAAAGAATTTTTTAAAAAAATAATGAATGGATAAGCTCCTTTAGGTAAGGAACTCAGTCTTATGCACCCCAAGTGTCCACTCCCTAAAATGGGGTCTGGCGTAATGTAAACTCTCAAAAAATGTCTATCACGTGTCTTAATTCTAAAAGTAAGTCATGCCCATTTTGTTGAAGGAAGACCCTGGCCAGCAACAGGCTGCATTACATTGAGGATGCAGGACCCAGCTAAGGGCTCAGTGGAGAACTGGGCTCTGGAAGAGAAACAAGACTGGGTGGGCAGAAAGTCAGGTCACCTGCATCAGGTATAACCCAAGAGGCATAAGGGAGGTTGAATCTGAGCACATACAGATAGGTCAGATCCTACCCCAGACCTGCCTAAAACTTAGGCAAAGGTAGTGAAACTAGATCCTGACTCCTAGCTAGTTCCCAGGTCTCTTGGCTAATGGATTGGGGAAGGTGGATCTACAGAAGGAAGGCTGAGGCAGGCATATTAATCTGCTACCTCCTAGCTCTGTGGCCTTGGCTAGCTTATTGGCATTTCTGTGCCTTAGTTATCTTAATGTAAAATTGAGATGAATGACAGTCCAATTCTTTGGGCTGTTGTGAGGATTAGAATCATGTGTAGTATACTACACATGAGTTGCTAAGCTCACCATATGGCACATTGACACCATGTAGTATGTGTTAGCTGTATTGTTATGTTTCTGATTGTACTGTAATTTCGTATTATTTATATGTCTCTGTCATTATCTTGTAAGCTCCATGAGGACATGTGCACATTCATGGGGCATTCTGTGCAGACCTATCAAATATCTAGTGGCTTCTTATTTGGGGCATCCTTGACTTAGAGGAAGAAAGTTGGGTTCTTGGTCTTGGAAGTGGAACAGGATGAGGAGATGCTACAGAAGCTGACCTCCTATGGGCTGCAGCTCCCTGGGACCACCACAGGAAAGGGTATGCCTCTGATAGTATATGGAAACCTTGCTGTAAATGATAGGTGAAAGGCTCCTCAGTGGTCCTCTTGGTCAGGTTACCTGCTCTAATAATCTGACACCTGAAAAAGAGGTTCTCTAATGATACTTCTGTCTCTCTTTGGGCCACAGATGATTTTGAGAATCTGGTGAAAGCCAATGCCCTCCTTGAATGCATAAGCACAATTTTACATTCAATTTCAGGGTATCCACAGAACTCTGAAAGCCAAGTGGTGGGGAGGTGGGGGGAGCTTACGTAGTCAAGGCAAGAATGCCACTCTTGAGTGCGGTCATTAACAAGTCTTACTGCCTTTGCCAAGTAAGTCACTGTGAAGAATAAAAGGGAGATGATAGCTCATTATGATTTGCTAATTCAACAAATATTTGTACTAATAAGTTTGTAGAATGTTAGCAACAAAGGATAAAGTCCATTCATATTCTTTCAATTATAAAGGTAACTTGGCTGATGCACTGTTACCTATTAAGACACTCTAGAGGGTCTCCTTTAATTGAAAGATAAGGATGATGTGTGATCAGTCAGTCAAGAACTGATGTGTGTTGTTCCTTGAAATGTTTGTTGTTGGCGAATCTGTCTTGAGAGAGAGAAAAGAGACATGGTGGAAAGTGGGGGGGGGGGGAACATTTTGTTTCCTTTGTTTCTCAGCTTAGTTATCCCTTTCTTCAGTGCATCCCCTCCCTATCCAAAATTATTGTAATACTATAACTTTGCAAAGATTGGCATATCGTTTGTGTCTATGTAGAGGTAAAAAATTCACACATAGCTAATCTCTCTCTCCGAACCTGGAAACGAGAGGATGGCATTTTGTGGCACATGGTTGAAGTTCACTTTCTGAAATGTAAGTGACCTACTTGTCCTCAGGGGACAGGAAGTGCATCCTTTCCAGATCAGTGCCTGACCTAGCTTTGAACATCCTAAAAGACAGGATACCTGAGCTGAACATGGAGTGTGTGTGTGATAGCAAGTTGACACCATGCAGGCGTGCATCCCAGGCAGGGGAGCCTCACACCCAAGGGCATTGGGCAGAGAGAGGCAGAGCAGGGCACGTAAGTACTGCTGCATACAGCCTCGTGGAACCTATAAATGCATTGATCAGCTTTGTAGGAGACAGTATCACACATCTTGTTCTGATTAATTTTGATGAGGAGGATTGGGGAAGCTTAGTGCAGACACAGGGATTTGTGTGCCTCATTCCTAGTACTGCCAGACTTTATGGGTATCAGAAATCTGGCTTGTTTAGAAAATCCTATGTTCCTGAGTCCTGCCTTGGATCTACTAAACCAGCATCTTCAAGGACAAGGCCCAGGAATCTGCTTTCCCAACAAGCATCCCAGGGGATTTGGAGGCAGGTGGTCCTTTGAGAAATGCTGGACTAAATGATCTCCAAGGATACTTCTCTCTCAAGGTCTTATGAGGAAAAGAGTCTCATCTTCCACCCCCATGAAATGTGTTTCCTGTCTCATCCATTTTAGTTCTTGATTAAACTCAATTTGGTGAGTTGTTAATATCTGATTACATATTCATCTTCTGTAGTATTTTTGTGGGGGACAATTGATGAAAAGCTACTTGAGGAGCCATGCCCACAGCCTCCCATCCTCCTGTGGCACAGTCCCAGGAGAGACACTGGACCCAGCCTCTCTCCATGCCCCCTTGAGTGGTGGGGATCAGTGATGTCTGGGGAGGACTAGGGACATTAGGAGGCGGATGCTGCTTGGAGGAACGCTCTGGGCTTCAAGTTGAGAACTCAGATTAGTCCCTGCCAGAAGTTAGAGTGCGAGGCAATTTAGCAAATTGTAGCTTGCAGCAGATGTTTAATTAGTCGTGAGGCTGTGGGATGACTGGAGTCTGAGGGATGGGAGGGCAGCTCTGTCTGCCTCTGCTGCCACCACCGACAAGGGGGACGTGGGCTCTGCAGCTGGGGGCAAGGCCGGGCCGGAAGAGCCAGACCCTTGTCTGGTGAGCCAGGAAACCAGGAAAGAAACATGAGAGGGGTGGGGCCCTGGGCTATGAGAGGTTTAGGGAGCTGAGAAGCTCAGTATGAGAGCATAGGCAGCTGCTGAGACCCTTTATCCAGATAGCTGGGGAGGTGTCAGGAAGTTTTCCTCTGTACATACCCAGGAGACTTTTCTCAAGACATCCCAAATTAAGTTGTTTACCCTTAACCCTTACTTGTTTTTCCTCCATATTCCCTGTTTTAGTGGATGGAACTATGATCCACTCTCCTTCTTAGGACCTGTCCTTGATACTTTGCCTCCACGTACAATTCATCACCAAGTCTGCCTATTCTAACTTCTAAACACAATGCAATCCTACCTCTCCATCTCTCCCTTCTCTATGCCAGGATTTCTCAACCTTGGCACTTTGACCATGTTGGGCTGGATAACTCTTCATTGTACAGGGCTGTCCTGTGCACCATAGGATGTTTAACTGCATCCCTGGCCTCCACCCACTAAGTGCCAGTAGTACTTCCCCCCACGTTGTGACAACCTGAAATGTCTCCAAACATTGCCAAATGTTCCCCAGAGGGCAAAAGCGCCTGATTGAGAACATGGCTCTGCACCCACCCGGTCTACCTCTTTTTCTCCAAGGATCTTTGCACCACCTTCCTGACTTGTGTCCCATTTCTATCCTTTCCCCAATACACCCTCCACACTGAAGCCAAACAGATGTGTCCCTGATGGAAATTGGATAATGTAGTTCTCTTACCTACAATTTCCAGTGGCCCTGATACCTCCAGAAGGATCCATATTCCCTAATGTGATTTGGAGGTCTTTTATAGTAAGGACCCTGTCCATACTTCTGGCCTCATCATCTACACCTGTCTATCTCACTCCCTCTGCTTTAGCCCCACTGCACTCCTACCATCTCCCTGACTGCCCCTTCTAACCCCTACTTCTGCTCCTATGGAGCCTTTACACATGGATATTTTATTCCAGGCTAACTAGATTTTTTTTTTTAATTTAATTTTTTAAATGTTTTTTATTTACTTCTAGGAGACAGAGAGAGAGAGACAGCGTGAGCAGGGGAGGGTCAGAGAGAGAGGGAGTCACAGACTCTGAAACAGGCTCCAGGCTCTGAGCTGGCAGTCAGCACAGAGCCCGACACGGGGCTCGAACTCACGAACCGCGAGATCATGACCTAAGCGAAAGTCGGACGCTTAACCGACTAAGCCACCCAGGAGCCCCTTTTTTTTTTGGTTTCTTGAAGACACACCTACTGCTCCCTCTGACTGAAACACCATCAAGGATGTAGCCCCAAGTGTCCTGGAATAACATAGGATGAGGGTTTGTCCAGCAGACAGAATCCTAAGTGATCTTACTGGCCATGTGTTTTGTTCTTGCATCTTCATCCAAATCTGATCAGAGACAGCTTTCTCAGACATTACATAAGCAGCAAAATCACAGTCACTTCCAGCCCCATTCCTCACATCTTCCTGTTCCCAGTGCCACCAGTTACCATCCACACCTCATTGTTGGGGCAGGAAGGGCAGAAATGCCTTTTCAGGAAAGCCAACTGGCTCCTGCCATCTTCCTCCTGTGTTCTGGGAGGTTCCTGACAGAATTGGAGTTTTCTGGATCTACTTCCATTCCCAGTTTAATTTCAAGATTCCATGTGATTTCAAATAGCTCAACAGTCATTGTTTGTGTAATATTGGGTTTCCCAGCCAGACTTCTACAAGGGCAGGATAGGCCATACTTATCTTACTGATCACTGTATCCCTGGTGCTTACCATGGTGCGTGGTATGAAGTACGTTCTCAATAAATACCATCACATTGATCGGAATGGAAGATTCTCTGGGAGGCAGGGTAAAGCTCCTGGGGAAGGCTGACTCAGATTTCTACTTCAGAAAGAGACAATACAGGCCTAACCAGGATTCACAATATCTGGACTCTGGTTCTGGGGCTGATGTTTACTTATTCTGTGACATTGACCAAGTCACCTTCTCTCTCTGGATATGGGTTTCCTTATCTGGAAAATGGGAGCTTGAATCAATGAATAACTACATACTTTTCAGCCCTAATATTGGTGAATGCTATTCATGAAGCAAGCAACAAAGTCTGCCTCAAAGAACAGTAATCATAGTAATAGTTTATCTTGACTAAGCACCTTTTGCAGATGACCTCTTGAACTCACACCAGTCCTATGAAGCAGTTCTTCTATTATTCCCATGTCAGAGACGAGGCAAAGGAAGCCAGAGGAGTCAGTCTCTGTGCTCTGGATCATTTAGGGAGGTGTGTTTCTCATTAGGGAAATTTGCACCTCAAGGGACATTTGACAACATTTTGAAAACATTTTTGGTTTCACAACTCAGGGGGGAGGGCTTCAGGCATCTAATGGGGACCGGGGGTATTGAGAAACATACTTCCCAGGAAAGCCTCTGCAGCAAAGAATTATCTGGCCCCAAATGTCATCAGTGCCAAGATTGAGAAACCCTGACTTCAAGCTAGACTCAACTCAACTCAAATGAACCAGTTGTAGAGTCCATGCTCTGTGCCACCACATTTCAACTGGCGCAGTTCCCAGAAAGATTTCTCTGCCATCTACTCAACACTTATCAGGGAGAAAAAGTCTTTAAAAATCAAAGAAAATTGGAACCAGAAATCTGATGTCCCTAACTGGGAGGGAACTAAGGGTTTTCAGAAGGACCTACTTTCTGTTCCAATCGATTTTCTCAATTTATGGCCATAATTCTCTCAGCCCCCCTCCACTCCCACCCCCAGCCATTAAGCATCCTTTTGGCATTATCTGCTCCTGGATCACCAGGTGAAAACTTTCTATAAGTCCCACCCCTCTTGTACCCAGTACAACTTAGAGAATAGTTATTGAGTACTTCATCACTCAAAGTACTCTGAGCTACAAATAACATACCAGGCCGACCCAGCCTGCGGTGTTTATCAATACTAGTACCGAGTATCTCACTCAAAAAGAAGTTTGGAGTCAGGTGGTTCCTGGACTAGTTCAAGAGAATCAAGAATCCAAATGTGGCTCCTCAATTGTCCTTTACCACTCTCAGCAATCACTTTCATCCTCATGTTCTTGGCTGCCGAAGCTCTAGGCATTATGACCTCCCACTGAGTTTCAAGGCAGGAAGTGGATGAATGGGAAGCTTTTTCTTTTTGCAACTCTCTTTATCTGAAGAATTGCTTTCTGAGAAGATGCCCTCACTGGCCATCCTCCTCTTGCAGCTCATTGGCTAGAATCAGTCTCATGGTCACCCTTAGGGGCAATCATGACTAGGAAGCTAAGGCAGACAAGGGAGGTGTTTGGATTGGCTATTGGCAAAACAGCCAATAAGTGTCTATAGTATGCCAGAGACTGTGCTAGACCCTGGGAATAGTAACCAAGGCACTTATGGTCCATTGCTTGCTGTCCACCCAATATTTAACAAAGTAACACTCTCCCTCCTCAGTTTCCCCACATTCAAAGTCAGCAGAGTCATTAGGTCCCCACTGTGTTTTAGAAACTGACTTGGGCACTGTGTCATGTACCAGGTGACGAATAGAGGACGGTTTTGTCACATCTCAATTCTAGCCTCCTCTTGCCTTTCCCACCTCCCTGCAGTTCTGTCCTTACTTGAACCAGAGGCAGCACATCTGCACAGCAGTGAATCAGACAGCTCTTCTAAAGAGTCTGGAAGAACAAAGCCACTCCCAGAGAGGCCACCCCCTCTCCCTGGTGTCTGATGGCGCATGGGATGAGGCTGGGGCTCCAGAATATGCTCTGCTCTGCTGAGTAGAGAGCCGTCCCACACTGGCTGGTCTGAAGGTGACCTGGCTTTGTATGTCTTCTCTCCTGTGAACTTTGGAATACCTGGAGCACACCTGTCCTTATGTCATCACAGTTTTTACATGAACACAGCTCTGGAAGAGAGGGCTTGGATGGAAGAAGGAACTGCTAGGATGAGAATCTGGGCTTCACATATATGAGGGATGTCACAGGTATGAAAACTTAGGTTAGTTAGAAGTGAGGCCAGTGATCAAAGTTACCTGGAGGTGTGTGTGTGTGGACAGAGAAGAGGGAAAGAGCCCTCTCACAGCAGATGGGCTCCAGCATGGACCTGGCCATCTACTTGGGGAGGTAGTGAGCTCCCCATCTTGGGAAAAATACTAATGAACCCTAGAAGAGCACCTTTCAGGGTTGCACTGGGCTGTCCTGCAATTGAGGCACTGCCTCCTTCTTCTTTCTTTTTTTTTTTTCAAATAGTTTGTTGTCAAGTTGGTTTCCATATAACATCCAGTGCTCATCCCCACAAGTGCCCTCCTCCATGCCCATCACCCCCCTCCCCCCAACACCCACCAGTCCTCAGTTTGTTCTCAGCATTCAAGAGTCTCTCATGGTTTGCCTCTCTCCCCCACTATTTCCCCCCTTCTCCTCCCCCATGGTCCTCTGTTAAGTTCCTCCTAATCCTCCTATACATGCAAACATATGGTACATGTCCTTCTCTGCCTGACTTATGTCGCTCAGCATAACACCCTCAAGGTCCATCCATGTTGCTACCCATGGCCAGATTTCATTCTTTCTCATTGCCACGTAGTATTCCATTGTATAGATAAACCACATCTTCTTGATCCATTTGTCTGTGGATGGACACTTAGTCTCTTTCCATGTTTTGGCTATTGTTGAGAGTGCTGCTGTGAACATTAGAGTACATGTGCCCCTATGCATCAGCACTCCTGTATCCCTTGGGTAAATTCCTATGATTCTAATTGTCCTAGTCTCCTCCAGGCTCCTTTGCTGTTGTGGGTCAGTGAGCTTCCTGCTCTTGGAATGCTCCTAAAGCTGGCCATTGTTCTTCAAGGATGCTATAGAGAGCAGTTCGCTAGTAGGTAAGGCTTTTTGAGAGTGTGTCTTTTTAAAAGTGTTGTCTTCATTTGGCTCAGAAGCATGTAAAGTAGAAGGAAGATGGCAGAAAGCTCCCTTCATGGAGAGTGGTTGCACACCTTCCCTTTCCCTTCTTCCTCCAGGTGCCACAGGGGTGGGCTGTGCTCCTGTGGAGCTGTGGACACAAATACCACTGTGTCTTTGCTCTGCAAAGATGAGAGGTACCATCATCTCTGAGAGTCTCAACCATGCCCCACCCTCCTCTTCCTCTCCTGGTACTGATGCCAATCATAATTCTCCTACCTGTGGGGTGATGGTGAGTTTCCTTCGTGAACCATGAACTTGGTGTGTCAGGTTCCTGGAGAGAGCTCTCCAAAGTGAAAAGAAAATGGAACTGCTGAAATCAAGTTGGAACTTGTTAGAGAGAATCGTGTTGAAAAGGCGCCCCAAACATGTTAACTGCAGCTGTTCCCGGCACCGAGAGAATGCCGATGATTTTCCTGGCAAGATGCGGGAGATCATCATATGAGAAGTAGTTAAGCAATAATTTAACATTGTTGTTCCTCCGTAAGCTGATGCGAGCTGCTTCTGGCAGGAGGGTTTGGGAGAATTTTGTTCTCTCTGTGGGAAATCACAAAGCCCTTCAATTTGATTTTCATTTAAATCTTTGAATGTTTGGTTTAGGTGTTCGTTTGTTCATTCATTCAGTATACGTGTATTTTTATTTTATTTTATTTAAAAATTTTAATGTAATTTATTGTCAAGTTAGCTAATATACAGTGTATTAAGTATACATTTAAAAAAAAATTTTTTTATGTTTTATTTATTTCTAGGAGAGAGAGAGAGAGAGACAGCGTGAGCAGGGGAGGGTCAGAGAGAGAGGGAGTCACAGACTGAAACAGGCTTCAGGCTCTGAGCTGGCAGTCAGCCCAGAGCCCGACGCGGGGCTCGAACTCACGAACCGCGAGATCATGACCTAAGCGAAAGTCGGACGCTTAACCGACTAAGCCACCCAGGCGCCCCTTAAGTATACATTTTTTAAGCCAAGTGCATGCCCAGATCTGTGCTAGGTACTGGAGTATTTAAATACAGGAGTTAATGAAGTCTGTGTTTTCCCTTCAGAGAATTGATTGCTCTGTGGGGATATGGACATCTAAGCAAGTGATTAGAATACAAAGGTTGGTCTTATGACAAGAACTTGGTTAGATTCCATTTATGAGCATCTTTTATGTACCAGTCACCATATCCACATGATTATTTTTAACAAATGATACCCAAGCCATTCCTCGAAGCAAGGTAGCCATTAGCATCCCTGCTCTCTAGAGGAAAAAAGAGCTTCTGAGAGGTGAGATACCTTGCCCCAAGCTACACAGCTATAAGTAACAGAACTAAGATCCAAACCTGGGGCTGTCCTTCTCTAAAGCACTCACCCCCATTCTACCATTTTGCCTCAGGCACAAACGAGAGAGAAAAATGCAATAGGAACTAACAGAAGCAGGGTACAAGCTCTGAGGAGGGTGTCTGCATTGACTTCTGGAGGCTGAATTTAACTTCAAAGATCAGGGGCGCTTTCCTAGGGAGATGAACATAATGTCTTGGGAAGATCGCAATGAGGTGAATGAGAAGCTTGGGAGGGCGAAAGATGGGAACCCCATTTCTAGGTTGCCCAGATGCACTTGAGTTGGTTTTTCTGCCATAGCAAAATGATGAGTATGTGGCTCTTCGTAAGATGAAGGCCTCGCATTTCAGAGAGCCAGGAACTTGAGCCATCACCCATCCTGAAACCTGTACCCCAAAGACCATTACTGTCAATGTTAAATTTTTTTATACACCTTACGTGGAAATCTCCAACTTGGAACTTCTGCCGACACTTGAGTGCAGAATTGCCAGCCAGAAATTATGTGTACTGCATATTAAGATCTGGTTGGTGTGGCTGATTATAGATGCTGTTCTAAAGATCCCTGGAATAAAGTTTCCTATCCCACAGGTGTCAAGGCTGGTCCCCACAGTAATTGGCATTGCATTATTGATAAAGGTGTTAGGCCATGTGAGAACAATAGTGTCCATCTTCCTTCGTGACATCTGATTACTCCATGCAGCAACTCCGTTCACCTTTGGCATGCGTGCAACTCCAGCGGCACGAATTCCTTCATTAACCGGCAACTTCAAAATGTGCTGTGTCCAAGGGAAAAAGAAAAGGGGGGGGGGGAATTAGCAGCACGTCAGTTTCAGAATATTTGTCCTGAATTAAAAAAAGCGGACTTCTGTTCTCTTGTCCTTTCTCTGCCGTCTTAGAAATTGGATTAGTCATTATTAAACATTTTGAAGTGGAATAAAAAAAGGGAGAAGATTCCAAGGGCACATTGCGACTTTGATCTTAACAGAGTCGTCATTGTCAGGAGCCAACACAAAGGCGGTTTGCGTTACACATTGAGATCCTGGTAATTAGGGCCTTGTAATGACCCGTTCCAAAAAGAAACAGCTCTGTTCCTTATTTGCCATTAAGAACACCAAGAGTTTATTTGCAGAGAATTGGGTTTAATTCAATTAGCAGGAATTGTGAGGCATTCACAACACAAGGTATATTAGCCCAGCACTTCGTTTGTAATGAGACCCAAAAAGCATTTAGGGAAAGAAAAGCTAATTATCCGAGATTCTTTTTTTTTTTTTTTCAATAACATGGAGGGTTTAGTCCAAATTTCAGAGGCCTGTATTCCCAAATCCCTTAAGCTTTAATTAATGATTAACAGAGCAGCGAGATGTGGAGAGGGACAGGAGAGCTTTGCCATGAAGTCAGTGCCAAAGGGTATTATTAATAACCCCCACCCCGAACCAGCACTTCACAGTTTACAAAGCATTTCCACAACCATTATCTGCTCTGAATATTCATTTCCTTTTCCTTCTGGGCCAATTCCCCAGTGCTGGGAATATTTCTCCCCAGTCTGTCTTGAGTTTCAGCTCTGGGTTTGCATGTCAGAGCAAATCCTCAGCCAGCCTGACCATTTGCTTTAGTAGATGGACACAGGAAACTACTGGCAAATGCGAATTCAGCTCTCTTTTCCACCTTCATCCAGGTGTATGACCTTGGGCAGTTGCTGAACTTTTTCTAACTTAAGTTTTTCTTTTTTACCCCCATCTATTACATTGCTGTCCAATTTGGTAGCCACAGCTTCATGTGGCTACTTAAATGTAAGTGAATTAATTCAAATTGAAAAATCCCATTCCTCAGCCACACTAAGCACATTTCAAGGGTTTAGTAGCCGTACGTGGCTCCTGCATTGGAGTTCATTTCCGTCACCACAGAGAGTTCTCTTGGACAGTAGTGGTCTCTGAAAAGGGAGGCACTATCCACCCTTTGAAGGAAATATGGTAGGAATTTAGTGAGTAAATGCACAGAGAAGGCATGTGTATCATGGCGGATGCTCAGTAATAGCCTCTGTGATAAAGTAGAAGAGAAGTGGGGGAGAAGGAGAGGAAGGGGCACCCCTGTACTCAACTCCTTCTGCCTTCCCATTCTAGACATGGTGGGACATAATAATGGTGGAAGAGGCATAGAAAGAAAGATACTTCTGTTAAGCTTGTGTTATGTGCTCTGTTGTCTCTGTGTCCCTATTATAATTCAGCAAGTATTTCTTTAGTTCCATCAGTCTCATTTGGTTTTGTACACTTAGTAAGGAAGATTTTCTGCCCCCTCTGGATAGGTACTGGATATGTACATAGAGAAATAGAGGCTCAGGCAGGCGAAGTGGTACACCTGAGAAGCCAATTCATGGTAAAGCCAGGGCATNCTTCGTGAACCATGAACTTGGTGTGTCAGGTTCCTGGAGAGAGCTCTCCAAAGTGAAAAGAAAATGGAACTGCTGAAATCAAGTTGGAACTTGTTAGAGAGAATCGTGTTGAAAAGGCGCCCCAAACATGTTAACTGCAGCTGTTCCCGGCACCGAGAGAATGCCGATGATTTTCCTGGCAAGATGCGGGAGATCATCATATGAGAAGTAGTTAAGCAATAATTTAACATTGTTGTTCCTCCGTAAGCTGATGCGAGCTGCTTCTGGCAGGAGGGTTTGGGAGAATTTTGTTCTCTCTGTGGGAAATCACAAAGCCCTTCAATTTCATTTTCATTTAAATCTTTGAATGTTTGGTTTAGGTGTTCGTTTGTTCATTCATTCAGTATACGTGTATTTTTATTTTATTTTATTTAA
>NW_027531893.1:4519002-4585363 GCF_008692635.1 Crocuta crocuta
AATTTATTGTCAAGTTAGCTAATATACAGTGTATTAAGTATACATTTAAAAAAAAATTTTTTTATGTTTTATTTATTTCTAGGAGAGAGAGAGAGAGAGACAGCGTGAGCAGGGGAGGGTCAGAGAGAGAGGGAGTCACAGACTGAAACAGGCTTCAGGCTCTGAGCTGGCAGTCAGCCCAGAGCCCGACGCGGGGCTCGAACTCACGAACCGCGAGATCATGACCTAAGCGAAAGTCGGACGCTTAACCGACTAAGCCACCCAGGCGCCCCTTAAGTATACATTTTTTAAGCCAAGTGCATGCCCAGATCTGTGCTAGGTACTGGAGTATTTAAATACAGGAGTTAATGAAGTCTGTGTTTTCCCTTCAGAGAATTGATTGCTCTGTGGGGATATGGACATCTAAGCAAGTGATTAGAATACAAAGGTTGGTCTTATGACAAGAACTTGGTTAGATTCCATTTATGAGCATCTTTTATGTACCAGTCACCATATCCACATGATTATTTTTAACAAATGATACCCAAGCCATTCCTCGAAGCAAGGTAGCCATTAGCATCCCTGCTCTCTAGAGGAAAAAAGAGCTTCTGAGAGGTGAGATACCTTGCCCCAAGCTACACAGCTATAAGTAACAGAACTAAGATCCAAACCTGGGGCTGTCCTTCTCTAAAGCACTCACCCCCATTCTACCATTTTGCCTCAGGCACAAACGAGAGAGAAAAATGCAATAGGAACTAACAGAAGCAGGGTACAAGCTCTGAGGAGGGTGTCTGCATTGACTTCTGGAGGCTGAATTTAACTTCAAAGATCAGGGGCGCTTTCCTAGGGAGATGAACATAATGTCTTGGGAAGATCGCAATGAGGTGAATGAGAAGCTTGGGAGGGCGAAAGATGGGAACCCCATTTCTAGGTTGCCCAGATGCACTTGAGTTGGTTTTTCTGCCATAGCAAAATGATGAGTATGTGGCTCTTCGTAAGATGAAGGCCTCGCATTTCAGAGAGCCAGGAACTTGAGCCATCACCCATCCTGAAACCTGTACCCCAAAGACCATTACTGTCAATGTTAAATTTTTTTATACACCTTACGTGGAAATCTCCAACTTGGAACTTCTGCCGACACTTGAGTGCAGAATTGCCAGCCAGAAATTATGTGTACTGCATATTAAGATCTGGTTGGTGTGGCTGATTATAGATGCTGTTCTAAAGATCCCTGGAATAAAGTTTCCTATCCCACAGGTGTCAAGGCTGGTCCCCACAGTAATTGGCATTGCATTATTGATAAAGGTGTTAGGCCATGTGAGAACAATAGTGTCCATCTTCCTTCGTGACATCTGATTACTCCATGCAGCAACTCCGTTCACCTTTGGCATGCGTGCAACTCCAGCGGCACGAATTCCTTCATTAACCGGCAACTTCAAAATGTGCTGTGTCCAAGGGAAAAAGAAAAGGGGGGGGGGGAATTAGCAGCACGTCAGTTTCAGAATATTTGTCCTGAATTAAAAAAAGCGGACTTCTGTTCTCTTGTCCTTTCTCTGCCGTCTTAGAAATTGGATTAGTCATTATTAAACATTTTGAAGTGGAATAAAAAAAGGGAGAAGATTCCAAGGGCACATTGCGACTTTGATCTTAACAGAGTCGTCATTGTCAGGAGCCAACACAAAGGCGGTTTGCGTTACACATTGAGATCCTGGTAATTAGGGCCTTGTAATGACCCGTTCCAAAAAGAAACAGCTCTGTTCCTTATTTGCCATTAAGAACACCAAGAGTTTATTTGCAGAGAATTGGGTTTAATTCAATTAGCAGGAATTGTGAGGCATTCACAACACAAGGTATATTAGCCCAGCACTTCGTTTGTAATGAGACCCAAAAAGCATTTAGGGAAAGAAAAGCTAATTATCCGAGATTCTTTTTTTTTTTTTTTCAATAACATGGAGGGTTTAGTCCAAATTTCAGAGGCCTGTATTCCCAAATCCCTTAAGCTTTAATTAATGATTAACAGAGCAGCGAGATGTGGAGAGGGACAGGAGAGCTTTGCCATGAAGTCAGTGCCAAAGGGTATTATTAATAACCCCCACCCCGAACCAGCACTTCACAGTTTACAAAGCATTTCCACAACCATTATCTGCTCTGAATATTCATTTCCTTTTCCTTCTGGGCCAATTCCCCAGTGCTGGGAATATTTCTCCCCAGTCTGTCTTGAGTTTCAGCTCTGGGTTTGCATGTCAGAGCAAATCCTCAGCCAGCCTGACCATTTGCTTTAGTAGATGGACACAGGAAACTACTGGCAAATGCGAATTCAGCTCTCTTTTCCACCTTCATCCAGGTGTATGACCTTGGGCAGTTGCTGAACTTTTTCTAACTTAAGTTTTTCTTTTTTACCCCCATCTATTACATTGCTGTCCAATTTGGTAGCCACAGCTTCATGTGGCTACTTAAATGTAAGTGAATTAATTCAAATTGAAAAATCCCATTCCTCAGCCACACTAAGCACATTTCAAGGGTTTAGTAGCCGTACGTGGCTCCTGCATTGGAGTTCATTTCCGTCACCACAGAGAGTTCTCTTGGACAGTAGTGGTCTCTGAAAAGGGAGGCACTATCCACCCTTTGAAGGAAATATGGTAGGAATTTAGTGAGTAAATGCACAGAGAAGGCATGTGTATCATGGCGGATGCTCAGTAATAGCCTCTGTGATAAAGTAGAAGAGAAGTGGGGGAGAAGGAGAGGAAGGGGCACCCCTGTACTCAACTCCTTCTGCCTTCCCATTCTAGACATGGTGGGACATAATAATGGTGGAAGAGGCATAGAAAGAAAGATACTTCTGTTAAGCTTGTGTTATGTGCTCTGTTGTCTCTGTGTCCCTATTATAATTCAGCAAGTATTTCTTTAGTTCCATCAGTCTCATTTGGTTTTGTACACTTAGTAAGGAAGATTTTCTGCCCCCTCTGGATAGGTACTGGATATGTACATAGAGAAATAGAGGCTCAGGCAGGCGAAGTGGTACACCTGAGAAGCCAATTCATGGTAAAGCCAGGGCATTCCCTGTCCTGAGAACGAGTAGGACCCTTTTCTTTTCCACTGCAGTTAGCTACCTCCATTGGCAGAGTTCTAGCCTCTTCTTTTTTTTAACCTTAAAAAAATATTTATTTTTGAGAGAGAGAGAGAGCATAAGCAGGGGGAGAGGCAGAGAGAGAGAGAGAGGGAGACAGAGTCTGAAGCAGGCTCCAGGCTCTGTGCTGTTCACACAGAGCCCAATGCAGGGTTGCACCTCATGAACCATGAGATCATGACCTGAGCCAAAGTTAGATATTTAACCAACAGAGCCTCCCAGGTGCCCTTAAAACTCTTTTTAAAAAATGTTTATTTTTGAGAGTAAGAGAGAGAGAGTGAGCAAGCAAGCAGGGGAGGAACAGAGAGAGAGGGAGACACAGAATCCGAAGTAGGATTCGGGCTTTGAGCTGTCAGCACAGAGCCCAATATGGGGCTCGAACCCACAACCTCTGAGAACACAACCTGAGCTGCAGTTGGATGCTTAACCAGCTGAGCCCACCCAGGTGCCCCTAGCCTATTCTTATTATGGACTTTGCAGTGAAGCTTCAGGTGGCCAAGGGTATTTCCATTCACAGTCCGTGCACTGTAAGTGGGTGTTCAGAAGCACACAGTCCCCTGAACAAGCTCTAGCAAATCCTCATTTCCTCCTTTACTGGGGGCTGGGGATTTCCTTCAGAGCAGCTGTGGAAAAGGAATGCTTTTACAAACAGCCCAGCCATGTACATAAACTGTACTATTAGTTGACAATTCAGTTAGTGCATTCAGACCCAGGCCACACAGAGCAGCCCTGACAGATGGCCATCAGTCTGTCTCTATCCCCTTAGCCATGGCCTGCAGATCCTGAGAAGAGAAAAGGGAGCCAGCCTCCAGGAGGATGTTGACCCTTATAGCACAGAGTAAGGGAATCCTGGCACGGTTGTGCACAGGCCAGGTTGTTCTCTGAAAGTCATTTGAGGAATGAAATTGAATTTTGTGACCGGCTCAGGGAACCTCGTTGCGCTGAGAAACACGCGACTTTCAGGTGGGAAACACATTAGTATCATCCTGGCGAAGATGCTGGCACTGGGAGAAGTAGAGGGAGGGCACTTAATTGGGAAAAGGCAGGACCTGGCTTCCACCTTCAGCTCTGCAGCTGACTCATTGCACGGCCTTGGGCAAGCCACATAGCCTTTGGGGCCTCACGTTAATTATCTGTAAGAAGAAAAACAAACCTTTTAAAGATCTAAAAATAGATGATGGTGGCCATGCAGGATTACAATGCATTCACAGATATTATAGGAAAGAGATCCATTTCCAGATATTGTAGGAGCTCCAGAAAAATGAGGCAGTCGGGGCGCCTGGGTGGCTTAGTCGGCTAAGCGTCCGACTTTCACTTAGGTCATGATCTCGCGGTTCGTGGGTTCGAGCCCCACGTCGGGCTCTGTGCTGGCTGCCAGCTCAGAGCCTGGAGCCTGTTTCAGAGTCTGTGACTCCCTCTCTCTCTGACGCTCCCCTGCTCACGCTGTCTCTCTCTCTCTCTCCTAGAAATAAATAAAAATATTAAAAAAAAAAAAATGAGGCAGACATTGATGGACATTTCAGGGCCTTGCTGAACCCTGAGGTTTTCCCTGAGGTGTGTTACAGGGCTGCCTAGGAGCTGGTGGGACAACACAGTTATGAGATGGGTGATGTTTGTCCATCAGCTCTTTCTTGCTAATTCCAGAAAAGTGCTCAGAGCAGGCCAAGTTGCCTTCCAGTTCCACACCAAGCCTTCTGGCTGTGGGGTGTGGGGCCAGCTCTTCTGTCACAGCTTAGACTCATTGTCCCATTGACAGAGGAGGCAGGCACCTCTTGGGGTTGTCATGAGAGTCAATGAAATCAAGACCAATACAGCATTTGGTTCAGAATAAATACTCAAAGTACGTTAGCCCTCAGTATCGCTAATACAGTGTCTCTGATTGTCCAGGCACTGGGCTGCACTCTTGGGATACGAGATTAAATAAGGCATTATCTAGTCTATGAGGAGCTCACAGGCCAGTGCAATGGTTCTGACATTTTGTGGGAAAACCTTTTGATAATTAGATAAAAGCAATTGATCTTCTACCCAGAAACACATACACACACACACACACACACACACACACACACACAGAGACACACATACATAGGTAGTTCTGGGATCAAGAACCACTAAAAGCCTATAAATTTTATATTTTTTGGTTAAAAGACTAGTTTGCCTTGGAATTGTGGGTAAAGTAATGTTTATACCCTGTTCAGGGAAGCTTTGGTTGCTGTTGGAGTCAGTAGGGCAGAGAAGTCTTCTGGAGCAGATGATTCTGGTTGAGACTGTAAAAACAAAACAAAGCAAACAAACAAGCAAAAAAAAAAAAAAAAACTAACCGCAGACTTATTGGTTAGAATAAGCTGGGATGGGAACAGGGCAGTTGCTCCAGGTATGAGAGGCCACAGTGTGGAATGGAAGGTGTGAGCAGAGGAAATGCAGGTAAGGTTTCCCATCAAGAAGAGGGCAGGGTCTGTTGCAGTCTCTGGAGGGCCGGAGATCAGAACATTTAACTTATCTTTCCAAGTTAGCTTCACATAACCTGAAGAACAATGGAGTGCCTTGATTTCAGGGGCTACACGGATCTGGGAAATGGCAGTCATAAGGGTTCCTGGATGACTGATCCCATGAGACTCTTGTTGACTTACAGACAGGTCTGTGCACAGCATCCCTTACTTAGGCAAGTCATTGAACCTAAACCTGTCTGGCCCCCACCAACATCCCTGTCTTTGATTGAATCCCTAGAAGCAGACCTCAAGATAAGGCTTTTTTGAGAGGTGGCCCCAGAAAGCATTTGGGGAAAAATGAGAGGGCAATGCGGAGGCCAGTGTGGGTGTTTTAGAGAGTAGGTCACCCTGTGGGCAGCTGGGGTCAGTCCTAGCTGGACCTTTGGGTGGTGCTGCAGGTTGTCTCAGAGTTGTCCCTCCCAGGGGAAGGATGCTCTCAGGACATTAGTCCTGACACCCTTCCAGCCTGCTATGTGCACAGAGAAGCACACTCCTATGGTGATAGAAAGCCACGGAGACTGACAGGTGATGTGTGAAGACCTTGGTGTAGGAATAGCCAGGGGATACGTGTGAGGCACTGATTCATTTGCTATAAACTTCTCTAGAAACTCATTCCCAGATGCCCAGTTTCTCCCAGAAAGGCATCCCAAGTCCAAACTCCAGGGCTTGTCTCAGTGGCTGTGGCCTCTGATTTCCATCTGACATGGTTTTTAAGGCTGAGATTTTCTGAGCCCTGAAACAGCCACCACTTCCTGTCTGGAAAGCAGATGTGAGGTGCGGATGAAGCTCCCAGTTCTGACTGCCTGAGGAGGCTTTGCTCCTGCGTGGCACCCCCTCCTCACTCAGAGGATTGGCTAGCGTGTGTTCTGATAACTATTTATTAGCACCTCCCTGATGTGCCGCTTCCAGAAGCTCGTGTGTGATCTTGTGCAGAGACCCTCTCCTCTCGAGTCTTTAGAGCTTAGAGTTGCACTGTCATTTGTTCTCGAGAAGTAAACACGGAGGTTTTTTGTTCCCCTCAAAGCTTTCCAGCTACTCCCAGTGCAGCCCAGCAGGAACCTGCTCCTAACTCAAACGGAATGTTATATATCGGATTTGTTTGCCTTTGCACATCATCTGCTCACAGATGTTTGTCCTTTGGCTTGTTTCTTTTTCTAATTAATTTTTGATTAAGTTTTGCAACACCTCCTGTCTCCACTAGTTCCTGCCACCACAGGTAATCCTGTTTACTCTGAACCCAGCCTGGGGATCTGGGCTCTCCATGACTCCACAATCCCAGTGGCTAATAGGAGATGGGGACTTTCAATTAACTGGTTAAGTGGTCTTATCCCTCTTATCCAGACAAGGGAGGATGATACTTGGACTAAGTGTAAGGAATGGAGAAAAGTGGATGAATCTGAGATATCTCTTGGAGGTCATGGCGGGGGGGGGGGGGAGGGAAGATGGAAGAAAAGAGGTGAAAATTACCTGCCAGAAAAAAATGGTGCCAATATTGTGGTACATGTTAAGAATATGGGTCGACTCAGTCACTCACTCACCCTCAGATCCTTTGAACCAGTAACTTCATTATTTGGAATTATTTAGAGAAAGAAAAAGAATAGCAGTTGCTAATACCCCGTGTTGGCACTAAGCTCTGGGTTAGGCTTTTGAACAAAGTAGCAGCAGAAGTAGTAATAATGTATAATGACAGCAGGCAACATTTGCTCCATCTCTACTCTGTACCAAGAACTGTTCTAAGTGCTTTATGTTTGTTACCATATTTATTCCTTACAGAGCCCTGTATGGTCCCCATTTAACAGATGAGGAAACTGAGGCACAGAGAGGGTAAGCAACTTACCCCGACTTACACAGCTTAGTAAGGGTCAGGGCTGACACTGAACTCAAGCAGGTGACTCCAATGCCTGATCTCTTTTGTTTTTTTCACCCAGCGCCTCCTAAGGGTGTGAGTTCAGATTTCAGTCACCAGACATGGAAACAGTCAGATCAGCATGGGAGAGAAAGTGACAAAAGATGACTGACTTTTCCATGGCTGGGGCTACAGGTGTGCATCCTGGGTGGAGAATGATTTTGGGTGCATTGTGATGAACTGTTGGAGACTCATGCATCTCCTGAGCCAAACCACGCTATGGCCACCTGACACTCTTCTGTATCTGTCAATCCCAGCTTCCATATTGAAAGGGCACCCCTAACTTACACGCCACATTCACACACCTCCTTCATCCCTCTCTTTTGCACACTTTGCTTGTGGACTGAGCCTCGAAAATCATCCCAATAATCCTGAACTCCTGCCAGATTCTATTATGGCAATAACTCCTCTGATAGTTATCATATGATTCTGAATTGTCTTCCACACCAGGAAAGAGAAGTATCAGTGTCCATTCAGATCAGTGCTAAAGAGCATTGCTCAACTGGAAATGAATTGCTCTTTCCAGGTGCACAGTGAGCACTTTGCCTTAACCTTCAAAGCCAGCAGTGGAGGTGGCTACCCAGCATGATGGTGTCACCCTCATCTTGCATTTAGCTTACAACCTTTCACCAAGACCCCACCCCCTCCTTAATTTTCCTGGGTATGTTGTGGGAGGCATTGTCCATTCCTCCAGGGATGTTGTAAAACCTGCCATCCCTGCCAAAGAAGATGAAACACTCAGGGGTCACCATGCAGGACAAGGGAGTAAGAAAAGCAAGCAGTCAACAGCAGGCAATTACCAAGTTCTTCCTTAATCTTGAGATTGCAGTGGGCAGAGCAGGGACTGCAGTGGTGTAACATAAATTATGTCATCTGTGTGCAATCAAAGGTTCTGAGCATTCCATCATGCTGTCCTTTTCATTTAGCTCCGTAAGGACTGTGTCCTTTTAAAAAGAGTCATTGAACATGGGTATGCAAAGGTGACAGAGAAACTGTAAGCTTGGGGTTCCTACGTTCACTGCTCTGAAGGAATTGTTCTTCACTGCACAGATTGGTGAGCGATTGAGGCAGGATGAAATAGCCCAGGTGTAAATAGTTTCTGAATGCTTTGAACATCATGTTTAGAGAACAGGGGCCCTATAATCAGACCCACCTGAAATTGCCTTTCTGCCACTTACTAGCCATATATACCATTTGGGACTAATTACTTCATCTCTTTGAAGAAACGTTTTAAAAATTGGCATAAAACTCCCCATCACAGAACTGTTATGAGAATTGAGATAATATTTAAGAATACTGAGAACAGTTTTTTTCTTAATCCACAGGATAACCCTTAGTAAACTCTTTTTTGTTTCATTATTTTTTAAATGTTTTTTTTTTTTTTAATTTCTGAGAGGGAGAGAGAGACAGCGTGAGCAAGAGAGGGTCAGAGAGAGAGGGAGACACAGAATCCAAAGACAGACTCCAAGCTCTGAGGTAGCTGTCAGCACAGAGCCCAACACGGGGCTCGAACCCACAAACCATGAGATCATGACCTGAGCTGAAGTCAGACACTTAACCAACTGAGCCACCCAGGCGCCCCTATTTCATTATGAATAATATTGCATAGGAAGCTTCCTGACCTTCCAGAAGCAAGTCAGTGCATGTCTCCAGACCTTTGCCCATGCTGCTACTTAGTAACCCCACCCTCCTGGCCTTAGGTGTAGTTCTCAAGAGGCAGAGAAGAGATGCAGCTCTTGTGAAAATGAGTATTGGGAACACTCTTTGGCTGAAACAGCCTCAGCCTGAGCCCACAGGGAGTTCTGGAGTCTGACTAGCACTACAGAGTTTTCTATCTTGGAACAAGTGAAACCTATTTTGCATCACTGTACCCATTAGTCATTGACTGCAGGCTGCCCCTGGGGAGAAATGGGTCAGGGCATACTCTATCTGGCATCTTAGGACAAAGTGTGAGTCTTCAGAGAAGGTGGCAGCTGTAAGCCTTGGCAGCTAACACTCATAGCAGCGGGGGGATGGATGCAATGGGCCATCAAGGGGATCTGAGTGGGGTCCGACCTTTCCCCTCCCAGTGCACTTCCATCATTCCTTCAAGACCTAGCTCTATGCCACCTCCTTTTAAGACTCCTTTCTTTCTTCCTTATGTTCTGCCCTTATTCTCTCTGGATCCATGAGCTGTTTCGCTTTGGCCACCTTAATTATCATGCTTACCACACTATAAGATAATTATATGTTTACAAATCAGACCTGCCCCAGCAAAAGAGAACTCTTAGGGGTGAGAGAAGACAGCCAGTGAGTTGTACGTTGAATGAGGGCAGTGCAGCAAGGGAGTGGACACACTGAGGTGAAAGATGGAGCCTCAGACTCACTGTTTCACCCCCTGCTTGTGTTTTGTGTCCTGGAGTTGGGCAACTCTGATCTTTTAGTCAGGCATGGGGAATGCCTAGGGATGGCCAGGAAGGATTATGGAGAGTTAAGAGATTGCACAGTTAAGTTTCCCAAAAGGTTGGGGGTGGGAGTAAGACCTGGTAAATATGCTGGACCTCTGGCCTGGGATGTGGCTTGCCCTGATCCTTGCTTCCCTGGGTTTGTCAGGAAAGACCCCTGGCCTGATCACCTAATCACTTACTGTGCAGTTGTGCCTGATAGATAACACACAGCCTGCCTTGGGGATTTCCACTGATTATGATGTCCCTCATCTGCAACAAAGGCACCTCCTTGGGGGGCAGAGGTGACATTTCGAAGGAGCCCTAAGAAAAGGGAGCTCAGCAGTCTGGGCCTGGCCTAGCTTAATAGAGAGAAAATAGAAATGAGAAGTCATGCGTTGGGCAGCAGAGGCAGGATGGCATTCTGGCTAAATGATGTTGGGTTTAAAATTCTGGCTTTGAAACTCAGCAGCTGTGTTACCTAGCATGAGCTCTCTCAGCCTTTGTTTCTGTGTCTTTAAAATGGTAGGGGCGCCTGGGTGGCTCAGTCAGTTAAGCGTCCGACTTCAGCTCAGGTCATGATCTCACAGTTCTTGGGTTCAAGACCCACATTGGGCTCTGTGCTGATGGCCAGCTCAGAGCCTGGAGCCTGTGTTTGGATTCTGTATCTCCCTCTCTCTCTGACCCTCCCCTGCTCACACTGCCTCTTTCCCTCAGAAATAAATAAATTTTTTTTAAAAAATTGAAAAAAATAAAATGGGGATGGTAATGGTATGGAATTTGAAGGTGAGTAGGAGCATCTGATGAGATTCTGTAGGGTGTTTGGCTAGGAGCACTAGAACATTTAGGCCATACAAATTTTTGTTGTGGGGTTTTATCCTGTGTTTTAGGGTGTGTAGCAGCATTCCTGTCCTCAAACTACTCAGTGACAATAACCCCTTCCTTTTCTGTGACAACCAAAATGTCTTCAGAAATTGCCACATGTTCCTTTGGGGGAAATTAACCTTTGTTGAGAATCCCTGAGATACTATAGGTAAGGGCCTTAAATTAGAGCCTGGCACATTTTAAATATCCATATATTAGGTATAGGTATCAATATTGTCATTATTATCATCATCACCAGCAGTGATTGTATGTTTTAGGATAACACCAGCCCTCAGATCTCACAAAGAACCCTCAAATTTCAGGCCTGTAACACAGTACGGTTTATTTTTGCTCCCTTATCTATATAATTAAGGTGTCCCTGCTGGTCTGACAGCCCTCCACAAGGTGATTCGGGGATCCAGGCTTCTTCCAGCAGTGTTCCCTTCCTCTTAGCCTCAGAGGGCCCCAGAGATATTTGGAAATGCCTGGGAAAATATTCATGAATGTATTCAGAAAAGCCTGGAGAGAGGTGCACCTGCCTCATAAGCTCCATGGATCGGAAGTGACTTCCATCACTATTGGTCACATGCCATTGATGAGAATGAATCACATGGCACCATCTAGTTGCAAGGGAGCCTGGGAAATGTAGTCCCTGACTGGGCAGCCATTTCCCAGTGAGAACTCCACATGATGGAATGAGAAATATGAATCTTTGGTGGATGTTTAATCATTTCTGTCATTTATTAGCAGAAAGATCTAGTGATTCTAGTCATTCTTCTGCCTACCTTTATGTAGCCCTTTTGTGTTGCTTTGTAGTTCTCATGACCATGTTCTACTGTTCTTGGGTCCAATGAAAGGGCTCTCAGAATCTGTAGGATGGCAGGAGAACAGGTTGGAAATAGTCAAGAACCAAACAAGCTCTGGAGTTCCCTAGATCCCTGGGGATCTGGGAATCACCAATCCCTGGGAGAAGATATCATTAGCAAAAGGATTTCTGGTAAGGGGAAATATTGTCATAGCAGAACTGGTCTGGGGAGAACCCCACCATTCATAGGATATATGTACCCCAGTCCTTTGTTTCTGCCCTCATGTCACTGATTCAAAAGTTAAGATCCCAGGAGAGAGGGGGGCAGTGCTTGGTCATGTGTACATCCTCGTTGTCCTGGGGGATTGAGAAGAAGCATGCAGCCTCATGATCCTCAACCCTGGCTGCTCATCAGAGTCCTCAAGAGAGCTTTAATGAATACCATTGCCCAGTACCCTGCCCACATCAATGAAATCAGGGTGCCTGGGGCTAGATCCTGGACAAACCGCATTTTGTCCAGCTTTCTGTGACTCTAAACTGCAGTCAGCATTAAGAATCATGAGATCTGCCCTTTCAATGTCTGAAGTGGAGAAAGGCCACCTCAATTCACAAACATAGGGGAGAGGTGATTTCTCAGAATGGAAATTGAAATGTTTTTAAGAGATGAGATGTTGGGAACCAAAAATGACAAGTGTTTATACACCCAGAATGTGCCTTGGGTGTGAATTGTGCCTTGCATTCTCTTCCCCAACATCAAAACATTCAAGGTCGGTGTGTGCTTTCCCCAAACTCCACCTATTCCCCTTTTCTTGTCTGGGTATTATGGCCTATCCCCCCTGCCAGCCTTATGTGCATTTTCACAGAGGACACATAGAGCAAGAGTTAGGGCTTTTTAACCTGAGGGAAAGCATCTCCAATTATGGGATTCCAGGCACCATGACCAGAATAAAGGAGATCCTGGATGGAGGGAGGGGGCGGTGAGGGGGGGGNGGGGAGTGAGGAGTCCAGGGATGTTTCTATAGCAATTCACATTTTACCATAAGGGCTTTGGAAGGAAGGGATATTACAGCTAGGGTGCCACCTGTGCTTCTTTCCATCTGTGGCTGATGGTTAAGGAGAGAAGGGAAGGGATTTGGAGTCAGGCCAACCTGAGCTCACATTCCTACCCTGACTCTTAACTGCTACATTGTTTAGAAAAGTTTCCTGACTTCTCTAGGCTCTTAGTTCCCGCAACATTGATAGAAGGGTGATAATAACCCATACCTGGCAGGTGAGGGAGTATAAACAAAACTCACAGCACAGTCTTTGGTTTAGGAAGTGTGCAGAAGTAATGTTAGTTCCCTCGTCTCTTTGTGCCATTTTGAATCGCACAGCCCAGATTTTCTGTAGAATCACTAATCCCTGGGGAAGGTATCATTAGGAAAACAGTAGACGACTTGGAAGGATTGACAGGAACTAGATAGTGTCTAAATAATAACTTTGTGTACATTCTTTTTTACTGGAGAAAACTTGGAAAATATCCAAAAGAGAAATAAGAAAATGAAATATCCAGTTTTACCTCCCAAAGAAAAACACTGCTAATTATTTTTTGTATTTCATTCCCACATTTCTCCTATTCATGTTTTTGGGTTTTTTTAATGTTTTATTTATTTTTGAGAGTGAGAGATCATGAGTGGGAGAAGGCCAGAGAGAGAGAGAGAGAGACAGAATTGGAAGGAGGCTCCAGGCTCTGAGCTGTCAGCACAAAGCCCGACGCGGGGCTCGAACCCAGGAGCTGTAAGATTATGACCTGACCTGAAGTCAGACGCTTAAGTGACTGAGCCACCCAGGCGCCCCTCTCCTATTCATGTTTTAACATAATTGAAATCATGGAGTATGTTTCATTTATATTCTGGGTTTTTTTAAATTAATATGTAAGCATTTTCCTATGTTATTTCAAACTTTGCTTAAGCATCACTTTAACAGAAATACAGTAGTCCCTGTAAAGGGGATGCCTCAGGTGAGTCAATCCCCTGTTGCTGGGTAACTAGGTAGTCTCCATTGCAAAAATGTTACAAAACATCCTTTTGTGCCATAAAACTTTGCTGTATTTCCAATGTGTCATTAGGAGAGACTCCCAGGAGCAGAGAGCTATTGGATCAAACAGAAAGAAGGTTTTTAAAAGATTTTTATTACATTTCCAGATTTCTGAGCTAAATTTGAAAACATACCATCTTAAGATTTTTAAACTTTGTAGCCTGACCTCAGAAAGCAGCAGGGGCTCTCTGGAAGACACAAATGGCAGCAACTTTCCCCAAGGTTACAGGAATTGGTGGGAATGAGCTCAGGAAGCCCTAGCATCCCCTCCTCCCAGCAACCCAGCCTCCTGTCTCCCTCATAATTAAGCTTCAGATAATGCTTACAATCTCCCAGTGTTTTCCAGCATGCCTCAGGGTGACTGATGGGCTCGTCACAGCTCAGGCACCCATCATCTCAGTGCTGTAACTACTTTAACCTTCCTAATACACCAACTTCAAGGGCAGACCAAGGGCAGGGATTTGTCCTTGTCCCTTCCTGCTCAGCCTCCCCACCGTGGACGACTTTTCCTTTCCTCTCCCTGCCCTATATCCTCTAACTCCTCTCAAAATCATCCACAAGATAGACCTAAGGCAGTTGTTCAACACCATAAGTAAAACTATTCTTAGGTTACAAGCTGCTAGAATTTTGAAGCAAGTGCATGTAAATATTTCATTTCTGACAGTGAGAGTTATTAAGAGAAACCTTGTGCATTTTCTAGAAGAATTTAAGAGACGTTTATTCATTGGACATGTCTGGAGCCTGTGGAGTTTGTTTCGGGGGGTGTTGAAGATCATCTGTGAATGGGTTCTTTCCTTTTTTACAGTCACATTTAAAAATCTGGGCTGAGTTCTGGTGCCTCAGTGGCTGGAACCAAGTCCTGGGCTAGAATGGAGGAGAGAGATGGCAGGGAGAGAGGAAGTTGCCTGCTTTCAAAAATACCCCTTTGGGTGGTCTGTTCACCGGCTGTCCCATTAAGTGCAGTGAAGCTTAAAATACCAGGTGTTAGGACTGCTGCTACTACAGTTGCTATACCAAACTCACTGAAACAACAGCCGTCTGATCTCCATCTCCAACTCCATACCAGACATTCCCATGAATCCACGCCAAAAAGGCTGTGAGATAGAGTTTTGTGTCCGTTTTCATAATGAGGAAACTGAGGCTCAGAGAAGTGAAGCAATTTTCCCTTGGCCATGGACACAGCTTGTAAATGGTAGAGCAAGGATTTATGAAGCCCAGGGATTTCTGATTCCAGAGCAATGCATATACATTTTACCAACTGGAAATCAAATTGAGCTCCCTGAACATCATCACTTGACAGTAAATCTGGAGTATTGCATGTATAAGTGCACAAAGAACAGCACAGTGCACATGGTTCTGTGAAAGGAATGATAAACTCACCATTTATTATGTGGCAGGGACCATGTCAAGCACTTTAAATATTTATTTTTGGTTAATTCTTAAAATGATCTCATCGTAAAAACATATTTTCTATTTTGTAAGTATACAATTACAAGTTTGTAGAGGATAAGTAACCTTTTCTTGTGATCATCTGTTGTTGTTTATCAAAGTATTCTAAAACCTAGCAGCTCAAAACAGCAGCCATTTATTATAGCTCAAGATTTTGTGAGTCCGCAATCTAGGCATGATGTGCCAGACATGAACTGATGGAAATTTCTTGGTGGCATTCATCTGCCAGACAGATAGCTTAGAGGGTCCAAGATGGCTCCTGTTAAATGGCTGGCACATTGGCCAGGGAGGCTGGAAGTTTGGGCTAAGCTGGGACTCTTCATCAACATGTCTCAATGTGGCTTCTCCCCAGTGGCCTCAGGGTATTTGAACCCCTGACATGGCAGCTGAGGGCACTCAGGGACGCCATGGATAGTAGTGGAAGACACCAGTCTTTTAAGACTGAGCCCAGAACTGAAATAACATACCTTCTGCTATAATCTCTTGGTCAAGGTAGTTTTAGAGCCCAGTCAGATTCATGGGTTGGGAACAAAGATCCCACCTCTCAGTGGAAGAAGTACCAAAGAATGTTTCACCAATTTTAATCACTCCATGTGCCCAGCACAACATATCTAGAAAGTGGTAGAAATAGATTTTGAACCCAGGACTTGACTCCACAACCAGGCTTAGAGTCTCTAGCGTCCAGGGAACATGGCCATTGCAGGGAGTACCTTGTAAGTAGAGATGCCAGTGTTTACTCTTTAAGAGGTAATGTAAAACCAACACCACCATGGGGAAGAGTTTTTCCTGTTAGGAGATCCTGTTGAGGATCTCAAGGTAATCACGTACATCAAGTTCCTAGCACACGTAAGTTATTGAGAAGTAAACTCTCTTAGATGAGGGAAGCAACTTCAAAGCCACTCATGTGATGAGTGGCAGGAGCTCCATATGTCTTACTTCACAACCTAAGAATGTTTCTGCTTCATTACACTTTGACAATAGCACTTTAAGGTATTCTTTGTACACCAGTGAAAACAACCCAGAGACTCAGTGAGTTCAAGTAAAGAGTTGACTCAATTTGGTGAAGAATTCAGAACTCATTGCTGGCCCTGTTGGTCAAGGTGACTGAAATGTTTCCCGTTATCCCAGAATAGATCCTTAGGATCATAGCTGAATACAAAAGAGTGCTGAGCATCTCTTATACTTGAAAGAGGGACAAACACAAGAGCTCAGATACCTCCTCAGGGCTCTTTGAGAGGGACAAGCCAGCTCTACTATAGATACAGAAGCAGAAGGTCAGAGGATTCAGGGAGAGAGAGAAGAATAATCAGTGTCAACTTGGAGAAAAGCTGAATTCTGAGGATATCTCTCATAGATATTGGGTAGACAGCAATAAGAGGACTCAGTCTGCTCATGCAGCTTCTTTGCTGATGGCTACTTTCTGCTAATTTGAGCAGAGGGAGAAAATAGAAAGTGGGTATGGAGGAAGGGAACAGCTTTAGTTTCAGCTTTGGTGTTGCAAACCACCCAGTGAGTTTCACCAATGTCAAGAGGATACCAGAGAAGAGCAGGGTTTGAGACATCTGGCTTGCACACCCAATAGGACCAAATGCAAAGTGAGGGGACTTTAGCACCAAGAGACTGTGAGTTATGCTGACATAATTAATCACTAGGAAAAATTGGAAAAGGTTGGACTGAAGTGGATTTTCTATGCAGGGAACCATGCAAAGAGGTCTTGAGCAAGGCAGTGATGCAGTGAAGAGGCATGGCCAGGCCTACTGGCTCTGCTCTCCATCTTCCCCTCTTTGACATACAGATTGACTATATGTCTAAACCCCCTTGCCATTGTATATGGCCACATGACTGAGCTCTAGCCAGTAGAAAGTGAGCTGAAATGCATGACATTTCTGGGTCTGGTTCATAAAGAACACCATCATCTTTTTCCATGTATTCTCCTCCTTATGGCTGGCTAGTATGATGATGACTATGATGACTGTGGAAGCCACATATTAAAGATGGCAGAGACTCTTTCAGCCTGGATCCTTGGATGATCATGTGGAGGAGAGCTGGCCTGTAATGTGTTCTTCCACCTGAGACTGTTAAGTGGGCAAGAAACAAATACCCATCGTATTGAACAATTATGATGGGTTCTATCTGTTGCTGCAGCTTCACTGTCCCCAGCAGATATAGGAGGCCTACATCCATAATCTCCCAAAAATCCACCGTACCCCCATGAAGGTACCTAGAGTGGTAGAGACCTGGGTTTGGTTCACTGCTGTACCAGAAGAGTAATTTGGCTTCTTTGGTCCTTATCTAGATCCATTTAAAGTGAGCTCTATGCATTGAATGAGCTAATAAATTATTTTGTGTCCTTAAGCTATGTAGAGTTGTTTCTATCCCAAGCTCCCCAAAAAAGCCTGTCTGTCACTCTCCTTACAAAAGTAATAGAGTGGTACCCCAAAATGTTCAGCACAGAAGGTTGAATAGTTTGGAGCAAGAGATCCCCAGATGGTATTTGGGTATCTCAGACTCTGGTGCTTAGGAGACTAAGTGGGTGTGCCTGAACAATGATCTTCCCTCAGTCAATTAACTCAGTCCTGGTGTCTATTCATCTGTGACAAGTCCTGGGAGGAAATCCATATCTCCATTGTGTGGGCATAATCCCTATATGGGTTTTGAAGGCAGTTTTGAAGTCTGATCTGTGTCCAGACCCTGCCTCTGACACTCTGTAGTGTGGAAAGGAGCTTAGCATTCCAACCTCAGTTTCCCTGTCTGAAAAGGTATCAGGAGAGCCAGCTGCTAGAGTTGAGGATCTCAAGGTAATCACGTACATCAAGTTCCTAGCACAAGTAAGGAAGAAACCCTTCACTTCAGCCTTTGCAATTTCAAACACTTACAGAGAAACGGAAGAAGAGGAAGGAAATGATTAAAGAATGGGAAGTGGCTGGAACAAAGCTTTAAGGAGTATCCTGCTGAGAGTTTCCGGCATCCCTTCTGTGCCTTGTGCTGGTGCACAGAATGGCTCACCTCAAACATGGCTCTAATCATATCAGGCAGGCCCGGCTGGAAGCCCTCTGATGGCTGCTGCTGACAAGATAAAAGCCAAACGCCTTCGCCTGGCACTCACAGCCCCTACAGATGAGCCTCATTCATCCAGCTGGCTTCTGCAGTCCATTCTAGGTGCCTGACATACCACAGTGGATCACAGATGGGCCCTGAGGTCTGTTGGGGCCACATCCCGAATAAGCCATGAGCTCTGTATGTTAGAAGTTAATCTAACATAATTAGGACTATAAAATCAACCCCCACTCCCGTCATTGTAGTGTCTAGCGGGTTCCAACAAATTTCACCATTTGCTTTTCCTCTATTTACCTAATATGTGGAATTACAAATCCTAAGTGCTCTTTATCTCCAGATGGCCAAAAGCCACACCACTCCCTATTGATGACCATATGACCCAACTTGTACTCTGTCATATGAATGGGGGAGAGAATTGCGTTCCATTTCACTCTTCAGTGAGAACAAGAAATGCAGCACTTCTCTAAAGTCTCATATTAATATTGAGGCACCATAAAGCTTTATTTTTATCCTTCTTTATTTTTAAAAAAATTTTAATGTTTGTTTATTTTTGAGGGATGGGGAGGAGCAGAGAGAGAGACACATACACAGAATCTGAAGCAGTCTCCAGGCTCTGAGATATCAGCACAGAGCCGGACGCGGGGCTCAAACCCATGAACCACGAAATCATGACCTGAGCTGAAGTTAGAGCCTTAACTGACTGAGCCACCCAGGCACCCTAATTTTTATCCTATTTTAAATTTATGTTTAGTTTGACAAATAATACCTGGGTACATTCTTAATGAAAAAATTTCAAACAATTCAGAAAAAGAAAGTTCCCCACAACTTTCTTCAGCCCATCAATTATCAGTCAAGTTCCAGTTTCCTTCTCAAAGGTAGACCTTTTGTTAGCTTAATGAGTATCCTCCAAGACATTTTTCAGACATATATCTATGTGTGTCGGGGGAGACAGGGAGGAGATGAGGAATGTATAATGCATATAGACTTTAGGGTTTTTCTTTAAGAGATTGATACAATTTTATGTGTTCTGTTCTCCATCTTTTCTTGTTCATTAATAGGATGTGTTGTACAGTTTTTTCATGTCAGAACACTACAAAAAACATACTATTCTAACTGTGCATAATATTTTACAATACGGATGTATCATAATTGGTTTGGCTTAGAGGATCATAAATTTGGAGTCCAACAACTACATCCAGACTACATATGTGTTTTGTTTGGCCAGAACCATATCTGGCCTGTTTTAAATTATATGCAAATGGATTTAGGTAGAGTAGGCAATCTCTAATATCCACACAGGCCCCACCATTCTCTGTTATCTTATAGGCAGCCCACTTTATACATTTTGATAACTTCCCTGGTCCCTGAAGGCATTTGAGTGTTCAGACTCAGTATTTTAGTCATTCTTTCATTTGTGGTTGTTTAAAGTTTTTAGAAATGTATTGTTATCTTGAACAATGCTACAATGAATAGCCATATCGATGCCTCCCTCTGTATATTTATCTAAGGTAGATGTAAGAATTGGACTTGCACAAAATTAGGGGACACCTAGGTTAGGAGACACACACTAAAATTATGAAGTGTAGAATATCCCGGACAGCTGAGAAATGTGTTGTCTATGTGCTCCATGAAGCATGGAGAGGCATACTGCTTAAGACCTGTAAGTGCTATGTATCATGTTACCCTTTCATATTCCCATTGGTTTTTAGCAGGGAAATGCATGTCTCTGCAAAGACACACACACACACACACACACACACACACACACATTACTGTGTAATAGCCAAAGCATCTGTGGCAAATTGCTTGGGAATCAGCTGTTCTCCCAGCCCCAGTTCTGAAAGGGCTCCAGAGCAGAGAGCAAGAGCAGAGAGGCTCTGAGCTCTGACATTGATCACACCTTGGAGCATTTCTCCAGGGCTGACCCCTGGATTCATGGTTTGGCAAGCTTCAGGCCATGGCTAATGGACTCTCTTGACTCTCTTGGCCGAGGTCATTTGAAGCCTGGCCTCCCATTTAGGAGGCTAATGATGCGTGAAGCTGCTCTGTGGGTGGCAAGTAGCTCTGTTTGAGCTACTTCTGGGGCCAATGTTTAGATGAGGGCTGTTCTTGATACCTTGAGGTGAGCATGAGAGAGGTGCTTCTGGGAGCTGGGCCAATATGAGTAACAGGGACTGCTCAGCTAATTGAGGAAGATGTAGATTCCTAAGAATTTTGTTGGAGTTGCAACTGTGAGCTGGTATTGATCAGTATCTAAGGGTAGGCTGCCATAACAAAATACCATACCCTGGGTGGATTAAACAACAGGAAAATTTATTTCTCACAGTTCTGGAGACTGGAAGTCTAAGGTCAAGGTACCAGCAGAGTTGGTGTCTGGTGAAGGCTATCTCCTTGGGTTACAAATGGCCTCCTCCTTTTTCTGTCTTCATATAACCTTTCATACAGGTGGAGAGAGAGGAGCAAAGGCAAGCTAGTTCTTTGGTGCCTCTTCTGATAAAGATACTAACCTCATCATGAGGACCCCACCCTCATGACCACATCTAAATTGAATTACCTCCCAAAGGCCCCAGCCCCAAATATCATCACAGAGGGAGTTAGAGCTTCATAAATTTTAGAGTGGCATAATTCAGACCATAGCTGTCTGGTAGGAAATTATGGCTGAGGTTATATCAACTTTGGATATAAGGTAGAAAGTTTCAAGACAGAAAGTTATCAGAAGAAAAATCTAACTTACCCCTAGAGAAGAGACCCTTATAGGCTTATATGAACAATGGTAGGTGGTGTCTGAATCAAATCCCTTAGTAGAGAATGGGCTGTGGGTAGGACGCCGAAAGTCCATATGATGTTATCTTGGGTCTTAGTTTAATTTCCCCTACTTTTATAACATTCTGGGCTTGGAAAAATTAACTTTCCTAAATCCCCTGCTACCATCTATGAAATGGGAATAATAAAAGTTGTTCTGGAGATTAGATGGCAATTAATGTAAAGTTGGCACAATGCTTCATTTCACAATATTTTGAGGCATTTTGAAAACAGTAGAAAACTGTATTTGCTGTAGTTTGTAGTTTTACTTTCCCATAGCACCGACTTGAAACTTTAAGGGAAAAAAACCCCCTCAAAAATGTCTTCAATGCCTTTGCCTTTTCAGTGTTCATTTAATCATTATCACTGCACGGGCATTGCACACAGCCCTCCCCCTTTTTTTTCTGGCAAGATGGTTATAATGTGTTGAAAATATTAATTATCTTTTTCACCTTATACACAGGACTGGAAAAACAAATCTTGTTGCTGTGCTTGGTAGAAGAAAAAGTACCTCTCTGTGTGTGTGTGTGTGTGTGTGTGTGTGTGTGTGTGAGTGTGTGTCACTCATTGTCCCCTTGGGTGATAACAAATTATTGATGCCAGTTCCTTTAAAAAGACAATTAATCCAATTACCTTCTTGTTGAATCAATACTAATGTCTTTTTTTTTTCTTTAACTTTCAGGTTTCGACAAGCCTGGCGGCCAGCAAAGCTGAGGTAGGAAATGTGGTTTTGCTATGTCTTTGGAGGCCATTTTGATGTGCTTTTCCTCTTTGATGTAGTGAAATGGGTGTTCTAGCTGTGATCTGCTCTGTGCAATCTCCTGATCATTTGGATGGGGTGTTATTAGTTGGCTACTTTCTGTGCTGTGTTTGGGACTGAACAGGTGTGTGCTGAGTCTCCAGGGAAAGGTGGTTGGTGGTTTCAAAGTCAGATGTCCTGTTTGCTTCCATCTTGGTGACTTCAGAGTCTATCTGTATGTACACATTATGATTCCAGCTCCACTAAAGTAAGCCCTTGCTTCAGCAACAAGACCTCTTTCTGTCTCTGTGCTGTTCTGTTTCCTCTCTCTTCCTCTCCCTGCTCATTCTCTGGAGCACCAAGGGAACTGTGGTTGGTGTGGGTAAAGGATAAAAAAAGAGACTGGTAAGAGGTCACCAACAAGGTGACTATCTTTGGGACTTGTATGTGATGTCATTTAATGAGTATTTCCAAAATATATCCAGTGCCACAGGGCACTCATGCTCCTAATCCCAAGTTACTTGGTGGGTAAAAGAAGAAGCACTGACCTCAGCCTCAGGAGCCTGGGTTCTGTGTGGCCTTGTGCATCGCTGTAACTTCTGAGACTCAGCCTCCTTATGTGCCCAGTGAGGATAATAACATCTCCTTTGGATCCATCACTTGGGTGTGGAGGCAGATTCTGGCATGGTTCTACAAAACGTAAGGGGAGATCATTGTCAGATGGTGGAAACTCCAGTTGAATGTCTACATCCGTGGATGCATTAGTTTGGTGTGTATAAGTTTTCCAGGAACTGAGGTGCATTAGTGGTGTAAATGTTACTTTGGATGTCTAGTGAGCAGATATTTGGGAAGAAGATCAATGGGATGGAAATGGAGTGGTAAGAAGGATGGGTTAGAGGTAAGGAGCCTCTCATATCACCTGCTTCCCATGATCTTGTGACCAGTGACGAGCCAGGCATTTATCTCCCCAAACTTAGTTTCCTCATTGTCAGAGTGAGAATGATAATACACACCACATGAGGTTGTTGAGAGCATTCAAATGGCAGTGGCAGTGTTTACTCTTCTAGTCTACTGTAACTAGATTACTAGTTTTCCTATATGCAGCATGAATATACCATTTACTATGTAAGGCTTTATATGTATCATGTTATAAAATCCTTATGAAATCTTGTAATGTACATATTATCATAATCTCCATTTTGCAGAAGATTAAACGGAGTCTCAGAAAACACAATAGCTTTCCCAGAGCCATTCAATTAGTGAGTGAGAGAGCCAGGGTTCAAGATGTGGTACAAAGTATTGTCTCTTAACTGCCATGCCATGTGTCTTTGTTGAGGCTACTCTAACAAGATCACATATAATGGGTGGTTTAAACAGCAGAAACTTATTTCTCACAGTTACAAAGGTTGGAAAGTCCAGGATCAAGGCACTGGCAGTATGATATCTGGTGAGGGACGGTCTTCCTGGTTGGCAAAATAGCCATCTTCTTGTTGTATCCTTGCATGGCAAAAGAACAGAGACCTTGCATGGCAAGCTCTTCTGTCTTATAAGGGCACTAATCCCATTCATAAGAGCTTCACCCTTAAGATCTAGTCACTTGCAAAGGCCCTACCTCTTAATACCATTGCATTTGAGGTTAGGATTTTAACCTATGAATTTGGGAAGGACACAAACATAAAAGTCCATAATACCACATAAACTTGGTGCATAGTGGATGTTCAGTAAATGTTAGCAGTGTCACTCGCTAAGGGCTAGTCCTGCTTTCTAGATCATACCTGAATGTATCTCAGGCCTCTGTGGTCAGCACCATGGACACTTGCCTTTTTCCTGTGATCTTCCATCTTTCTTTCTGTAAACAGTCTCACATTTGTGTCCCATTTGGCAATTTAAAACAAACAACAATAAAAACACCTTTACATATGTTGTCCTTTTTCAATTTCACAGAAATGACATATGGAAGGATATTGTTACTGCCATTTTCAGATTTAAAAATGAAGTTTTAGAGAATTGGAATACTGTAAATATTGGTTAAATGTTTAATGATTAGTAATTCCATGCCTACTTGCGTGCCCAAGAGAAATGAGTACTTATGCCCAGCCAGCAAAAAAATGTCCACAGGAATTTTCATTGAAACTTTATCATAGCCAAAAACTGTAAACAAACCTCATGTCCATTAATAGGTCAATAGATAAAAATAAACTGTGGCATATCCATGTAATGAGCACAAGACAGCAATAAAAAAGATTATCTATAGATCTATGAAACAGCAATCTCAGAAACATAATGTTGAGTGAAAAAAAGAATACACTCTGATTTTATTAACATGCATTTAAAACCAGCACTTCTCTCTGGTGATAAAAAATTAATAAGAGTAGTTATATCTGGGAGGTGCTGACTGGGCTCAAGAGAACTTAATGAAGTGATGGAGATATTCATCACTGTTACCTGGATGTGGTTACACAGGTAGCCAGCACATGTAGAATTTATGGAGCACCATATTAAGATGTATGCACTTTATATTATTAAATTTGTATACCAAGAGGAGGAGGAGGAAAAGGAAAGAAAACACAAACATTAAAAATATAAAACAGGGTAATGAAAAAAAGGATGATCAGGTGAGAAGGGGATAAAAGTATAAGAATGCTCAGTTTACAGACAAAACTGTAGATCAAAAATAGCCTAAATGCACTTATTCCTCCCTCCCTCCCTCCCTCCCTCCCTCCCTTCCTTCCTTCCTTCCTTCCTTCCTTCCTTCCTTCCACTCCAGATTCCTATTTCCCAGATGGAACAGGTTTTTAAAAAACCACAAAACTTTTTCTTTCTCCTAACCATTGTTTCTGTAACTAAATTGTAATTGCTGTAGCCAGATCATATTTTTTGCACTGCTGCAGGGAGGTAACCTTTTATTAATTGAATTTCTAATGGCAATTCATCAAAGCAAGCGATCACCATTATTTAATGCATGATCCATATTCATGGCATGTTCTGTTAGGTAAATAATAGTGGCTCTGGGAAAGCACTTCTGTGAGGTCCTTTTCCTTCTCAAATGACTTTCTTTTTTCCTAAGTATAGACAAACAGTTGTAATTTAGGCAGAACAAACCCCACCTGTGGAGGAGTCATTGGTTAAAGGGAGACAAGAAGAATTACAAACCCACAGAAACAGTGAGAATGAATGGCTTTGCCAGTTCCCTTTCTCTCTCTACAGATTGACAGTGAATATGTGAATAACGTTTGCTAAATCTGGACTCTGAAAACATGACAGCAAGCTGTTTGTGCCAATAATTTTTCATGGCATATGCCACCCCTTCCCGCACCACACACAGTTTTAATAAGATGGCACATGGACTATTGAGAAATGTTAAAACCCTGCAGAGGAAAGAGCTTTATCTTCTGACCAAATTCTGCCCAGCAATGTTTATGACAGCTGAAGAATTTATCTTAAATTCCCTCTGCTAGCCGCAAAGCACATGGCCCTTTGTCTCCGAGCAGCCTGTAAGAACCAAACTAAGATGTCACATACATAATATAACAGATAAATGGCCCAATTTCCATGTCCACATGATGAATGGAATGCAAGTTCAGCACACACATATTTGCACATTAATTGGCCCTGCATGGTTCCATTTTGTTCCTAAGTTGCTACTGTATGTCTCGTGGACTCCTTCCCCTTCAGAATCATTAAGCTTGTTTTATCGCACAAATGCATACACAATTCCCCCCTATTTATCGTCATGCAGCTTGCCCTGCTGAGAGAGAACCAAGTAACCTGGGCATAGCCATCGGATTGCAAATGCCTACATCTGAGTTCTCTCCATCACCAACTGCACATTAACACAAAGATCTGAGACCCAGCCCCACAGTTGGTTATGCTGACAGCCAAACAAAGGAGGTTGCAGGCGAGGATGTTTGAAAAAAAAAAATCATTTCTTTTCAGTTAGCAGTTGGTTTCTTGCCTCACCTTAATGATTTCCTGTTGATAGTTTAATGGCAATATAAACCCAGTGGAGGGCCTCAATTTTGATAAATTGGCCCGCTCCTATTTCATGGCAAAGGAACCGGACTGAGATTGATTGATACTATAGTTTTGCCATCCCAAATAATTGTAGTGGCAAGCAGTGCAGGTGGTAAAGCCCAGGGGCCTTCAGGAAATGTAGGTAGAATCTCCTTCCCACTAATCCTTTTTTCCTTCCAGATGGAAACTTTATCCCAGACCAACGAATCATTTATTTTTCCTGTCTCAACCCTGTGTCTCAGGGCTTCAGAGCCCTATAAGCACTCTGGCCCATGTGGAGAGAAACCAGCACTTTGTAAAGGGACTGAGTTTCTTTGACTGTGGACAAAAGACCAGTCCTGGCCGTTTCAGGTCACCTGAGAAGCCAGAATATTTTATAAAGAAAAGCTGACCTATTGCATAGAGAGGGTTAGAGTGGAAATAATGTGAGCTTTGGAGTCTAATAGATAATGCATGAATCCTGAGTCCACATCTTACAAGGCCAAGTGCCTGTGGGCAAGTCCCTTGCCTGCCAAACAAGTCTCTCATCATTAAAATGGGGATGCCACCCCAAAGGTTGGTTTGAGTTTTAGAACTTGATATAAATGAATTGTCTAAGATATTACTTGGCCCAAAATAAATATTCAGTATTTATTATTTTATTTCCTCACACAACTCCTGTCTTTTATCTATTGATTAAAGCAAGACAGTGTATAAATAAACCCATTAGAAATTTATTTTGAGACCTATAGCTTTGAAGACTTGCTCTGAAGATTTTGTACTATGGCTGACCCAGACCCTAGCCAAGCAGGAGTTTAGTTACGTGGCTTAATTCATATTGGAATTCATGGGTCCCCTTCTATCAACAACAAGATGCACTTGACGTTTAGCAACTTTTCAGTGGACATTCTTGGCCTTGTCTGATTTTGCCTAATTACACTTTGATAGTCTTCCTGTCCTTGAGGCCAGCTTAAAAGAACATTTTGCAGAACCTTAAAAAACACCTGGCTTTAATTCAAGGGTCCAGAATTCTCAGTTGGAGATAATGTTGGCATGTTTTCAATTTGATGGATATTTAAGTGACAGCTATTATATCCTAGACACAGTACTAGGCACTGGGACACATATAGAAATTTGATGTGCAATCAGACCTGCAAAGAACATATGATCCAAAGTGAGGTGGGAGGGTTATATCATAAATCCTATGGTATCCATTGTTTTGTGAGCACCAGGGTATCCATAAGAGTGAAGCTCTTTCCTTAAGCTGTACTCCATATGTGGGAAGTTTTTTCTTTTTAATTAAAAATATTTAATCTTTATTTTTGAGAGAGAGAGTGTGTGTCAGAGTGCAAGCAGGGGAGGAACAGATAGGGAGACACAGAATCCAAAGCAGGCTCCAGGCTCCGAGCTGTCAGCACAGAGTCTGACGTAGGGCTTGAACTCACAAACTGCAAGATGATGACCTGAGCTGAAGTCAGACGTTTAACCAACTCAGCCACCCTGGCTCCCCCATATTTGCGAAGTTTTGCATTTAAGTTCAAATGTCAGTGAGTTAGATAGGAGTAAGGTGTCTATGGAGGCTTCCCAGAGGAGTAATATAAAGACTGGAGCCTTGAAAAGTAAATTAGGTCATCATCTAGTAAAGAAAAGTGGAGAACATGAGAAAAGGGAAACATAGGGAAAAGCTTGCATAGTCAAGGAATGAGCATGAAAGGGAGTGTGGGAAGGAGAGTGGAAGTAAAGATAGTGAACATAGAAAGACTGAGGCCAAGTATCCTCGTGCAAGGAAGAGGTGAGGGTACTGAATAATTCACTAAGGTCAAGGAGGGTGAGCACTGGACTGATAGCACTGGGTTTGGCAAATAGGCAGTCATCAATGTTCTCAACAACAGCCTTCCCAGTGTAGCTGGTGGAAGTAAAAGTTAGATTTGGTGGCGTAAGGAGTAAATGGAAAGAGAAGACACATAAGCACAATACAGACCAGCCCTTCAAAGGCCAAGTGGTTGAGGCAAGCGAATGATGGTCTCTTTGACTTGCAGGAATTTAGAAGATGGCAGAGGCTTGGGTGTGTTGTAGCCCTGGAGGACAGGCCTCAGAGGTTACAAGGATAGGATCAGAGCATAGGTGGGGTTTACCTGCTGATGGTGACCACAATATCCCTGTGGGTATGTGCTTGGCTCACCATTGTGTCACCAGCGCTCAGTACCTGTGCCACAGAACTATGGCATTAATGGGACTGAGAAAGGACATTTTTCCTCTGGGACACTGAGAAACAAAAAATGGAGAGTAAGTGTGGATAAATTTGAAGGAAGAGAAATTAAGAGGTTTTGTCTGGCAGCTTTCATTTTCCAGTGAGTAGGGAAATTTATGTGCTGAGAATAGGAGAATAGAGGCAGAATTGGGGTTAAAGAGGAAAGATAAGAGAAGGAGGGAACATGCTGGTGGGAGGCTGACTGATTAGGGATTCTGTCTGGCAAACCAGCATGCATAAGCCTCGGAGCAGGGAGATGAGCAGCAACTGCCAGCAGGAGTACTGAACACCGTGCCTGTCATTCCCTACACGTGTACTGAGTGCCAAGCACTGTGTTGTCACCACAACAATTTTTTTAAATTTTTTTATGTTTTATTTATTTTTGAGAGAGGGAAAGAGAGAGAGAGATAGCACAAGCGGGGGAGAGTCAGAGAGAGAGGGAGACACAGAATCTGAAGAGAGGCTCCAGGCTCCGAGCTAGCTGTCAGCACGGAGCCCGATGCAGGGCTCGAACCCACGAGCCATGAGATCATGCCCTGAGCCGAAGTTGGATGCTTAACCGACTGAGCCACCCAGGCGCCCCTTCACAACAATCTTTAAAATGCTTGTCACTGTATACATTCTACAAAGAAGGAAACCGACACTCAGCGGTTGGTGTAGGCTGACCAGCCTGACCAAAGAATTAAATAACAGGACCAGTATGTGAATCAGTCTGTCTAACTACAATGCTGGGATTCCTTCCACTGTGAACATAACCGTTGTGAGGCTGTGGTGTAGAGTTCAAACCCCAGCTCTGTCATTTCTTATCTCTAGTCCCTGCTGGTGGCACAACTCAGCGAAATTACTTAACCTTTGTCTGTCTCATTTGTCTTCTCCATAGAATGAAGATAATTAAAGAATGAACCTTATAGCTTTTTTGTGAAGGTGAAAAGGCATGATATAAGGTATGGAAGGCAATTAGCATATTGTTCAATGCATAAATAGCTCTTAATATATGCCAGTCATCATAGTTGTTTTTATTAGTATCATTGGGGGCTCATTCTAAGCCACAATAGGAAATAGCAGAGAAGCCAGCTAGAACCAGTTTGTAGCCTCTAAACCAAATGAGAGCATTAGTCCCAGAGCCTTCCAAAAACACCTTACTCCATGGAAAATAATTAAGGGTTTCTTGGAAAGGTGAGCAATTACAAAATTCTCTTTCCATTACTGTTATCAGAAAAAAATGGGTTTCTGTACCTATAAGTTCTTGAGGATGAGTTACAAGGATCTCATTATTTGTATGCTGCAATGGGTTAATGAAAAAAGTAAATAACCAAAGGGGTTAAATTAACCTGACTGTTTGCCAGGCACTATACAGGTCATTTTATATACCTTATCTTATTAAATTTAACCCTCGCAAGAACCCTATGAAGTAAATAAATCATTTTTTCCTATTTTACAGATGAGCAAACTGAGGCTCAAGCTAGGTAGTTAAATGAGTCACAGAGGTAGCAGGAGGGGGATCAGGAATCGTGACCATGACTGTTAGACTCCAAAGCCAGGTGAGGTGACAAGAAAGGGAAGCCAGGAATTACCTCCCATGTCTCAGAAGCAAAGTTTGGGCCTTTCAACTCTGGAGAGAAAAATTCAGTCTCTCCTCTTCTGAATTTTCTCTTCCTCCAAGCTTCCCCAGCCACAGCTCAACCAACCTCATTGACTCTCTGTTTCAAGATATTTTGAATGTTCTGTGATCACATAACCCATTCCCACACCATGAATTATTTCCTACAGTTTTGACACCATTTATTTCCATAGCATTATACATTCCAACCTTCTGACTGTTTAAGATCAAAAGATGTGCTCCAGGCTCACATTTCACTCTTGCTCTCAAACACGATCCACCAAATTGGACTGAGCAGTGGAGGCTCTAGCCTGTCATAGTCTGTAATGTTGCATAACTCCAAGGGCTCAGCACGTTTTATCAATGGTGAAGGAGAAATGGACTTACCCGCAGTGGGAGGGCTTCTGTGGAGGAGATAGGAGAAGGCTTGGAAAAAGCAGCTTGAAGGACAGTGTTGAGATGTTCAGAAGAACCTCAGGGGGTGAGAAGTTCCATTAGTTGACTGTGGAAACCAAGGTCAAGATCAAGGGTTAATGAAGGGTCATTGATACAGGAGGAGGTCCAAGTAGGCAACTATTGGATTCCTCTCTGAGGAAATCAGGGAAATACTCCTTCTAGCAAGGGGCAAGGAGAAGGGGCTGTGATGGTACCCAGGTGGGGCTCAGGGTGTCTGGAACTGAGCAAATGGACCTCTTTGGAGTCCATGCATTGAGTCAACAAACTTATAGAGCATCTATTATTCTATAGCTATACCTTTAGACTCTGGTCACTTAAAATTAGTAAGACATTTTCCTGCTCCAAAGGAACCTGTAATCAAGTAAAATATGTGGATGGGTGAACAGATGTTTTTAGCAAAGTTCTAAAGTAAAGTAAAGTTCAAGGGGGAGAGAAAACACCTACATGGGATGATCAAGTCCCCTGGGAATTTCGAAAGACTTCCAGAGCAAGTGAGGCTCCTTTTCCACTCACCCATATGTTCTAGCTCTAAGATCATAATGAGGTATTTAAGACTTTATGCCTGGATATACTCTATGGCATATTTCAGTAATCTGGAACAAGTCTGAGAAGCAGATACTGCTCTGGGTTGACTATGTATGTGCGTAAGGGATGGAAGAGGAGAGGAGAATCAGAAAATCAGTTGGACATGCAGATTGGCATGTGATAATGGGGCACTGAAAGTGAATCTTCATGATGGTGATGATGGTAGGTGGTAACTCAACACTCAACATGTGTGGAGTGCCCATAGTATGTTAGGGAGAGTGCCAAACACTTTACCTGAATTACCTTGTTTGTTCCTTCCAACAAACTTGGGTGGATGAGTATTAATATAACCTTCATTTAATGGGTGAGAAAACCAAGGCTCAGAAGAGTTGATGGGATCCATCCAAGACCATATGGCTAGTAGGCAGAATTAGTACTTGCTTCTAGGAAATTTGCCTTCTCAACCAACAGCCCAGCTAAGATGGGGGAAACAGGCTTGAAACCCCCTTTGGGTTAAAGTCTGCATTGCTCAGCACAAACCACTCATGAAGAATGATGCTCATACACTTTGGAGAAACTTCATGACTGTGCCTGATTCTCGGCACTAACGTAGCTTGACTTGGGGCTGATATCCCGCTTATCTGACCAGAATGACAATTAGGGGGGAAAAGACTTATTGCTATTCTGGCTTCCTCTTTTGAGCTATGAATAAATGATGATAGCTGTGAAATAGTGTGGTGTTTAGATCATTTCTGGTAAATTAAAAAAAGTAAAAATTGAATAAAGTGGTAATCCATGCAGCCATTTAAATAAGAGGAGTGGAACAAAATTAGTAAACTCTTTTAGTGTCTTTCTGGCCTTGTCATTCTAATGTAATTAGTCTGCAAAAATATTAATTAATACTCAAACAGCTGACACGTTTTACATGTTGATTTGGAATGTGTTAATTATGTTTTATACTTTGTCCTATTACTGTCCTCAGCAGCAGCATAGGCGGGAGTTCTGGTCATACACCTCCCTCCTTGCAGACTAGCAGCCACATAGGTAGTAAGAGCCCATTTGCAGTGCTCAAAGCTACTTGTACCTTTGGGAAGAAGGAGAGAGAATGCTGTATAGAAACATTATGTTAGTGGTTTTAGCTAATGTGAGAGCTGACTGAAAACAGTATCTCATGAAGGCTTCTTGAATTCCACTGAGTAAACGCTGTTCTGAGTCAGCAAGATTTTCAGATAGTAAGTCAAAGCTGGAGAGAGTGACTACTGAGCATCCTTCCTTGGATTGTATTCAGTCCTCAGATGAGATTCTTCCCAGATCTTGCAAATGGATTGTATACTACAGTCCCAGAGGAAGGTGCTGAATTCTTGGTGTGTCTCATGGCAGATCACTATTGCCATGATTAAGGGTTATCGTCCGCTGCTCTGTGGTTTTCTTAGTTACAGATTGGTCAGGAGAGGTTAGGCTATGCTGAAGTTAAAAGGGAAGCAGGATGTCTCAGTGGCTTACCAAACAGAGGTTTACTTCTCGCCCATGCTGCACATCCAGTGAGCATTGGGTGACTCTCCATGGAGGCATCAAACAGTACAGGCTGCTTCTACCTGTGGCTGCATTGTGTCAACACACAACTCTGCCATCAATATGGCAGGGAGCTAAAGAGAATGCGGAATCTCTTTTAGGTTTTTCATCATCTCAGCACAGAAATCACATACATCACGTTCACCCACAGTCTGCCACCTGAAATTCATCCCACAGCATTTACTGCAAGGGCTCTGGGAAATGTGAGGAGCACAGGCATATTCCCTAAGAATTAAATGCCTGCCCCAGTGTGATAATGATGGTAATCATTTCTATTGTCATCCCAACCGTTGTGCTTCACCAAGCCCTACACTGTGGCTTCCTAGCAGGTACCTGTTTTGTACTTTGCACTTTCTTTTCAACTCCCTGTCCTTTTCATTGTAAAGAAGAGGAAAGGCAGTGTTGAGGGGGCGTGTGAAACTTGGTCATTTACAGTCACATAGTCAGTAAGGGTCCAGCCAGGATTCATTTCAGTCTGACAGCAGAGCCCCTGATGGTCTCTGCCTCCCAAAGTTTTTGGTGCCTTTCCCTGTGTGGCATTCTAGGAGGAGCAACTGGGAGCAGCACTCAGGACACGGATGAGGAATCGGGATCAGGGTTTGTTAAGTTTCTAAGGCATGAGATGATTGCTGGCTCAAGTTTGTGCAGAATCTGTTACTTTCAGCCTGTGGATTCACATTCTTAATCATATTTGACTCTTAGAGTAATTCTATGGAGCATTCGGGAAGAATGTGATTAGCTCCTGTTTATAGGCACAGCAACAGAGGGTTCAGAAGGACACATGTCAGAAGGCACTTGGGTAAACAAGTCTCTGGAGTCCTGAACTAGCCTTTTTATGTGTATGGGATTAAGGGTCCTCAAGACCCTTGACCAGGAACCTGTTACCTTTTGGCTTCTGGGGAGAATTATGGGCTTCTTTGTAGAATAAAGTCTTAAAATACATAATATAAAATACTTAAGATGACTAAGGATACCATTTATATTGAAATGCATTCACTAAAATAATGTGATCTAGTAAAATTGTTTTCTTTATAATGCATTAAATAACAAGCAAGTCTAGTAATTACTATAATTTTGAAAAAGCAATAAGCATTATGATGTTTTGAGATATCTGTGACAATTATAATGTACAGTGACTAAAAAAAATCTGTTATTTCTCTCGGTGGCAAAGTCATAGGTACTGGTATTACTACTGTGATTTCTTGCTCACATTTATAATGAAAGGGAATGCTGGTAGAAATTTAATTTCATTTTTTCTATCCAAGTTCATGGCCCCACTTAGCTCTATCTAGGACTCCCTTATGGGTCTTAGAGGCTTAAAAACCTTGTTCATCCTTGACGCTGTTTTAGGATGGACCCAAGGTCATATTATAGAAAAGGTGAAGTTTGATTGTGAGGCATCTGTCTACTTATTCTCTCCCACTTTTGTCGTGATCCATGCCCAGTGCCTGGTATTGACCCTCAGATTCTTCTTTCCTATCAGAGCACATGTGACATTCAATAGGATCAGAGTTTATTAAAGTCTTACCTTTTTTTTCAATACTAGATGATATGGTAAGACTTTATATCTATTATTTTACTTAATTCTGGTATTCTATTGTTACACATATTTTACTGAAAGTAATAATGATGGTTAACATTTATAAATACTACTATGCATTAGGCAGTCTTCCTAGCACATTTGTACACTAAAATAACAACGATTACTATAATAGCAGTTGTAGCAGCTTGGACTTCTGTAGTACTCCCTAGATGCCAGGCTTATTTTGTTCTCAGCATTTTAGACATTTAATTTAAATTATTCTAGTCCACATTCCTATCAGTTGAGTATTAGTTATTCCCATTTTATAGAATGGGAAGTAGGCGAGGAGAGGTTTAAAAACTTGCCCAAAGTCAAAAAGCTATGAAGCAAAGCCTTAAATCCATATGTTCTGATTTTCCACTCCATGAAGTTAGCTTCTAAGTTCCACCATCTTGATTTTACTTCATTAAATGCTCCTCAGAACAACTCCAGCAGTGGATATAATGTTGACCCCCATTTTATATATCAGGGAGTTGAGGAATAGACTGATTAAGAAACTTAACTTGGAGCTGGCTTCATTCAGCTCAAAGATGGAACAAGACAGATTGCAGGTGATAGTCCAGGAAACTTTTATGAGCTATGCTTGGAAAAGTCATACATCAAATTTGCCCACCTTCCACTGGACACAATTCAATAATACGGTCCTAGTGAATTGGAAGGGAGGCTGGCTGTGAACTCATAGGGGGAAATGAATGGGTTTTGGTAAACTTGGAGTTGTCTCTACCACAAGCATTAAGCAAACCTCTGTGAACTCATGCCTCATGGGGAGGATCCATCCACATCAGAAGCAGGATTGGGGTGATACATCTGAGGTATGTAACCCATGCCTGATCCACAGTCCCCTATGCTTCCTGGACTCAAACTGTAGCTTGCTTGCCTTCCCTGAGGCACCAAGTTCCAGTGCTGTTTTTCAGGGTGGCTTGTAGGCTGAATTTGACACAAATACATTACTGCAAATTAGAGAACGTGAAAAATCTCATGCTGTGGGGATTTGGTCTCTGGGTCTATTTTTAAAAGCCATGAAGGCTCTGCAAATGAAGTATTGTCAAATAGAAAACAGATTAAAATGTGTAATAGTTTATTACTATACATTTAAATGAATATTTAAAATAAGACTACATTTTTTGAAAGGAGAATGGTTGTTGGCTTTTTCCTCCTTCAGTTTGGTTTGTATTTTTAATTTGAATGATTCAGCCCCTGCCTGAGGATCTTCTGATCACAGTCTCTACATGTGGCCAGTTTACTGTCACATGATTAGGCCCCCTGGGCAGGCAAGAGAAATGGATGCTTCAGTCCTGTATCACTTGATGCCATGCACCATGTTCCCTCTATTCTCAGATATCTTGGGTTATAAATCATAGCCTCACTTTAATGCTTTTTTTTTTTTTTGGAGGGAAGAGAGGAAAAAAAAAACCACATTTGAAAACACATTCTGGGGGCACCTGGGTGGCTCAGTCGGTTAAATGTCTTAGACTCAGGTCATGATCTTGCCATTCCTGAGTTTGAGCCTCGTGTCTGGCTCTGTGCTGATAGCTCGGAACCTGAAGCTTGTTTCAGATTCTGTCTGTCTGTCTGTCTCTCTCTGTCAAAAATAAATAAACATTCAAAAACAAAGCAAAACACGGGGCGCCCGGGTGACTTAGTCAGTTAAGCGTCCGACTTTCGCTCAGGTCATGATCTCGCAGTTCGTGGGTTCGAGCCCCGCGTCGGGCTCTGTGCTGACTGCCAGCTCAGAGCCTGGAGCCTGTTTCAGAGTCTGTGACTCCCTCTCTCTCTGACCCTCCCCTGCTCATGCTGTCTCTCTCTCTCTCCTAGAAATAAATAAATAAAAAAAAAACATCTAAAAAAAGAAAAAGCAAAACAAAATTTAAAAGCTCATTCTGGGGTCACCTGGGTGGCTCAGTTGGTTAGGTGTCTGACTTTGGCTCAGGTCATGATCTCACAGTTCATAGGTTCGAGCCCTGCATTGGGCTCTGCACTGACAGTGTGGAGCTTGCTTGGGATTCTCTCTCTCTTCTTATATCTCTGCCTCTCCTCTACTCTTTCTCTCTCTATCAAAAATAAGCTTTTTAAAAATTTTTAAAAAAGACACATTCTGATATCAGATGTTTACAAAATTGTATGCATATTAAAATTGGAAAAATCTCCCCATAGCCCAAAAGAGAAAGCAAACCAATAAAATAAAAACAAAAACATAGTTCTGTCCCTGATGATTTTTCAAGTATGAAACAAGGCTATTCGATAACCCTTTTCTTAGCATTCTGTCTTACCGCACAGGTAAATAGACTGCCTCCAAGGAACATGCAGTCCCAGATGGGGGTGACAAATACCCACGGTCCCAATGTGGGATTCCACTAATTGCCATGGGCGAGGTATTTGACCATGCATGTCCCTCTGCTCCTGGAATCTGAAGACTGTTTGAGGCTATGAGTGTGCCGGGTAGCTCTGACAAGCATGGTGTTTTTGACCTCGCCATGTACCCTGTTTCTTTCTTGTTCTGAGTAGCACACCAGTCACATAAAGAAACTGGGTAAGAAAATCACTTTGATTGGTGACTTTGCTGTGGATGTATTTCTTTTCTTTCATATTTCCCATTCTGAATATTTTATGAAAATGTTTCCCTTTCCAAGTGAGCTAATGCTGTGGTTTAAATAATACTACTGGAAAGTAGGAACCCTATTTCTCCCTTGAGGGACAGCACATAATCTTGCTGATGGGAAGAAATGAGCACGAACATGAAAAGCCAATGTGTTAAGCACTTGAACTCTGGGATCTGATGGACTTGGATGTGGTTTTGAGTTCTCTCATGACTTGCTGCATAAGCTAACATTTCAGCTCATCTACAAGACAGAAACAACCATTGTCACTACTTAATGGTGTTGGATGAGGATTAAATGAGATAAGACAATTACTGTAGAGGATACAGTGCCTGGCACATAGCAAGTTGTCAGTAAATAGTACTTCAGTTTTACATCTAAGTAGCATCCCAGACAACTCCAGACATGTCCTAAAGCTCACTTTCCACTCTGCCACTGAATACTATCCACTAAAAGATTTCATGTTTCTCTGGGAATGAGAGAGATAGATGATTGCAAGATGATAGTGAATGTTTTTGAATCTGGCTTCCCAGACTAATTTGAACTTTTAGGGTTTTGTTTATTGCCTGTTGTAGAAACAGCTCAAAGCTCACCAAAATCCATTCCTTTTTCTCTGTGGGTTCACAACTAAACTACATTTGCCAGCCTTCTTTGCGATTCACTGGGACCATGTGACTCAGTTCTTATCAATGTTATCAGAAGGTGGGCAGAAGTGATATCTAACTTTTTCAAGCACAGTCCATAAAAGTTCTCTGTATTATCACCTGCCATCTCTCTTGTTCCATCTTTAAGCTGAATGAAGCTGACTCCAAGGCAGATTCCTTAATTTCTTTAGTCTCAGTTGTCTTATTTGTAGATTTGAGTATTAATGGTCAGAGGAACAAACAATCATTCAGAAAGAGCTTGGTGGATGATGGGTGAGGTCCAGGTGTTATAAGAGCTCTGTGAAGAGACTCTGGTACCTGAGAGGCAAAATGTGGCATCAGCCTGCGGAGAAAGCCTTTCTCCCATTTCACCATGCTCTCGGGCTCCCAGGATCCTAGTAGCCTTTCCCATAAATAGCTGGAGTTATGTCAAGGGAGCTAATTTCCCACTTGGGCCCAGAGGTGGGAGAACTCAAAACTGTTGACTTGAGAGCCTACATACAAATGATGCCCTATTTTGTAAGTTTGGTCACTGAGGCCAGAAGTTGTTTGGATCCTTTGTGGATGAGGATTTTCCAAACGGAAAGGCTTATAGACATTTAACCTTTCCCATTTCTTCTAAGGTAGGGGTGTCAGTCACAGTTTCCCAGGCTCATATGTCTTCTTCCAGTTTCCAATCTACCACCTCGGTGATCTGCCACCGTAAAGAGACTTCACACATCATTAAGAGAGATGTCATATGCATCAACATAACGGTATGTTCTTACCCAGAAGGTCACATTAGAGTCCTGGAGGCTTTTTTAAAACTTCCAATACAACCACATTTCCCCCTGCCCCCTTAAATCATCTCATCTGCCATATTATGCCCCAAAAGGAAGTTGCTAGTGAAATGGCAACTTGGAAAATTAAGAAAACCATCACATGAAATGTTAGCTAAGATTGTGAACTTTTGCAACCTGTGCTTAGGGAACGAAGTCAGGGGTGCACAGATAGATGCACATAGATGTTCTGCTTTTTCAGAAGCTCCTTTCCCTCTCCAAAGTGACAGAGTGATTGAGATGTAGCTAATGTCCCCTAAAGGTCCTTGCTTTGATTTGAGTTCTCCATGTTCCCTTTCAGAATTTTCCCTATGCTAATGTTTCCCAAAGAAATTTGTTTTTAAGTCAAAGTAAAGAAAGAAATTATACTTACTCATGGAATTTGAGGCAGGAAGTGATTTTGTTACTTATGCACTCATTGACAAACATTTACTGGGCATCTGCTTGGTACCAGATGCTCTAATGAGTCCTTGGTCTTCTGTTCTGTTGTTCTGACCCATGGGTATGGCTTTAAAGTCAGTTGTTGGGGATGGGCTTAAATAGTCCTTGAAGGAAGTACTCTAATGCACATGTGAACAATACCTTCTGGGAATCCACTGGCAGAGGGAATGACCCTACATTTCGATTCTAACAATTCCCATGTATGAGTTTTTTCCCTAAATCAAGCAATTCTCTGACACCAAATGGGTGTCTTAGAACTTGCCCAGTTCTGAAACTATCTACCTGGAGATAGTGCCAAAACCTGCAGGTGAAGGGTTCAGTCCTACAAGACCCCTACCTCATTCACTACTTGCAAGTCCAGATTGTCACCTTTGTTTCTGACCCACTGGCTGTAGATCAGAGGTTCCAATGACCTCTTCTTTGGGTTCAATTAATTTGCTAGAGTGGCTTAGAGAACTCAGGGGAGCATTTTGCTTACTAGATCACCTGTTTATTATGAAAGGATATAACTCAAGAACAGTCAAAAGATAGGCATAGAGGGGAAGGTATGTGGAAAGGAGATATGGGGCTTCCAAGCCATCTCTGAGCTGGCCACTCTCCCCACATCTCCGTTGAGTTCACTAACCCAGAGGCTCTCCAAACCTGTCCTTTGGTGTTTGTATGGGGACTTCACTGCATAGTCACAATGGACTAAATCATTGACCATTGGTGATTGAATTCAGTCTCTAGTCCCTCTCCTCCCAGGGGGTCTGGGGTGGACCTGCAAGTTCCAACCTTATAATCACATTGGTTCCACTAGCAACCAGCTTCCCCCCTTGGGCCACCTAGGGCCTTTCCAAAACCCGTCTCTTTAACATAAATAACAAAAGACACCTTCAAAAATTCCTCTCCATACTTAGAAAAGCATTTTAGGAATTCTGTGCCAGGAATGCAAACAAAGACAAAATACAAATTTTTCTTATTATAAATCACAGCATCACAGCCTGCCTGAGCACCCCTGGGTATTGTACAGGGTCGTGGTCCATCAACTCTCTGAGTCCAGACCAGAACTCCTGTGTTCATGCCCCTCTTGGAGGAGTAACTTAAGTCTCTGCGTCTCTCTTTCCTCATCCATAAAATTGGGAGGATGGTTGTTTCTGAGCATCAAACAAGTTAATACATGTAAGCTGCTGAGCCCCATGCCTGGAAGAGTAAGGTTTACAGAATAATGGTTATTTCCAGTCAGGAGAGGAGTTCCATTACAAGCGCCAGAAATAACATTTGGCTCATGTATCCTCCTAGAATTGTGTGGAGGTCTGTTTTTCCATGGCTAGTTTACTTAAAACAACAATTCATATTTGGTCACTTCATGCAAATAAAAACTATTGGGTTGCTAACTGGAGAATGATGCTTTATTGAAAGCATTCATTCACTCATTCATATGACCAATCATTTCCTTATTCCATTGTTCTTCAACCCAGGCATTACTGACCTTTGGGACCAGATAATTCTGTCATGGTGGGGCGGGGATAGGGTGGGGTTGGCAGCCCATACACTGTAGGAAGTTTGCCAGCATCTCTGGCCTCTACCCACTAAATGCTAGTAGTATTTCCTTTCCCTTGGTTGTGGCAACCAAAAATATCTTCAGACATTGCCAAAAACTTGCCTTAGATTGACTATTAGAGCCTTATGAGGATTTTAGAGATGATCCATTCAGAGACCCTTTGTTCTGTAGAAGCCCCCATATGAAGCAGCTCAGTCCCCTCCTGGTGCCTGGCCCCACACACCACAGCAGCTCGGGTTAGTACAACAACCGGAATCAATGCTGCCCTTCTCCAGGTGCCCTGTAGGCCAGAAGAGTACATTGGGTGGATGTCCACCTTGTGATCCTCTCCCCTGTTTTTGCAGAAGTGGAAACGTAGGCCCAGAGAAGGGAGTCAGTCTAGCCAGGGCCCTAGACTATGTAACTGAATGGTTGTGCCAGAATTCTGTGTGGTCTCAGTTCTTTGTGTTCTCCTGGCTGCAGACACTTTGCACACCTGGCATGTTACAAAGTTGAAGGGGCATGTGGCCAGTGACATGAGCTCAAATACAATGATGACATTAAGATTTCTCATGTTATGAACAACAGAGAAAACACCACATACTTCTCCAAGCTTCTACAGGACATGTAATGTCTTACAAGACTGGATTCCTGCTGCCCTGGGCAATGTCATCCCCAGCCCATCTTCACTCATTCTCCAGCTTCAATGATCCTCTCACACCCTCTCTTGTATCAAAAGTTCTTCTTGCTTCAGAGTCTCTGCATACTTTGCTCCCTAGAATGACCCCTAATTGGCTTTCCACTTGGTAAGTTTTCCTCATTCTTCCCCAGATGCCTTCCTTATTAGTCCATTCCAAAGTAAGGGCCATACATTATTTTATATGTGAAACTTTAAAAAAATGTATGGCTTATCATACTTTACAACTATTTCACTCATCTGTCTGCTCAAAAGTATATTTTATTCTGTGGCTGTGCCCTGAAAGTGTAAGCCCCATGGTCAATGTCATGTGTTCCTGCCTTCGATGTTTAGCCCATTAAGTAAACACTTAATAAATGTCTGTTGAACTTAAAAATGAATTGATAGAAAAAGGGATGAGGGGCACCTGGGTGGTTCAGCTGTGCTGACAGCATGGAGCCTGCCTGGGATTCTCTCTCCCTCTCCACCCCTCCCCCTGCCCCAGTCTCTCAAAAATAAATGAACAATAAAAAAAGAAAACTGAATGATTAAATAAATGCGCTTACACATCCTTGCCTAGAAACTGGGTGTGGTGGAGAGTTTGAACTTCATGATATTTCCTGGCCAAGATGAAGCTCCTTTTACCTTCCCTTCTGGGCTGTAAATGTCTCTTTGCTGGGAATACTAACCAGAGCCCTGGATTGCTCAAGATTTGTTTGAATAATGTATTAATCCTCACAGATGCTTCAGTAAAACATGCCATAATGCATTCATTCATTCATTGATTACAAAAATTTCTACTAAGTACCTACATGGTGCCAGACCCCGTTCTGGGCACTGAGGAAATACTACAAACAGATTCCATGCATGTCCTCACAGAGGGACAGGCACATAATGACAGCTAGCTGAGAACTAGCACAGAACAGCACCAGGTGCTGGGGAAGCAGATCCTAGAGGATCTTACCAGTTGGGTTAGGGAAAGCCTCTCAGAGGAATTTATGTTTAAACTGAATCCTGGGAGATGAGCAAGTGTTGGCCAAAGATAGAGGCAGCAGTCTGTGTTAAACTGCTAACAAGAATTTGAAAGAATTGAACCCGTTTCAGAGTGGCCAGGGAGCAGAGAGCCAGGATACAGCCCAGAGCAAGTACTTAATGGAGAACAAAGACCCCATAAATTGTGGCCAGTGTGCCCAAGCTGCCCCTTTCCCTGTCCACCTTTTCAGAAGCTTCAAGGTGGCCTGGGACATGAAACAAAGGGCATGTGACTGGAGATCCTAAAAAGACTGTGAACTATAGATCTTAAGCAAACTGAATAGTTAGTTCCCTTAGTCATAGGGGAGAGAGCATGAGCTTGCTGTTGAGAGCTGGCCCCAGGTCCCAGCTGTGTGTCCTTGAGCAAGCTGCTTTCCCTCTCTAATCCTCTTAGCCTTACCGATAAGGAAAAGAATAATGGCACAATGAGCGAACACAATGTCCGAACGCTGGACAGATTGTCCCTCCTGCATTAGCCCCTTTGTCGTCACCACTACACAGCACTCATTTTACAGGTGAGTAAACTGACCCGCTCTGGGTTGGTGATCTTCCCTTGAGGCTGCAGAACTAATATTTGAGGTGCTGAGATTCACCCATGTCTGTCTGCCTCAAGGACCTGAACTGACAGCCCTACACTGTGCTGTCATTTAGGATTACTGAGAAGATAAAGTAAGATAATTCATTTGCCCAACATTCTGTCTGGTGCAAATTCAGGGAATATGATTGGATGGATGTGGGCTCTAATCCCATGTTTATCTCTTACTGGCTATGTGACTCCTTCAGATGCTTCATCTGTATGCAGATTTTCCCATCTGCAAAATGGGAACACTGAGATTCTATTTCACCTGATAGGAACATTCAGTGAGCACATAAGCAAATCCCTTAGCACAATGTCCTAGTAAGTACTCAATACGTGTCAACTCTAATTATCATTAAGTGTATAATAAGTGCTACACTAACATCACACCTTCCTCCTTCTCTTCCTGGGTTTCCCTCTTGGCACAAGAGGCTTCAGAAAGTGCAAGGTTTCTCATCTCTCTCACACATTTGAGAGACCAGGCTGTCTCCAAGATGAGGCAGTAACAGAAGGCAAGGGGATGAGAGGACTCCATCAGAACTCTTTCCCTCCAGCTGATTGTGATGTGGGACCAAGTAGGGGAATGCCCTTGGTTTGGAGCTCTTTGTGTTCTTTCCCTAAAACAAGCGCCTTCCATGCCAAGCCATCTTTCCTGCACAACACTTTAATTTACATCTTTTAATAACTTGGGTTGCCATGGAAGCATTGGAATTCAGTTTTAAAATAGGCAAACTAATTGTTTCAGTCAGTTTGGGTATTTGCTGTCAAGGAAACAGCCAGCTTTTCCCCATTGCTTAATTGGATGTATAAGGTGGCAAAATGGCAGAGGGGTTCCTCCCACCCCATGGGTAGGCAGGGGAGGCACCGTCAGGCATCCAAGGAAAGTCACCCAGTCCTGTAGGAAGGGGAGGGTCTGCACTAATGGAGGGGCCAGTAGGAATGGAAAGAGTGTGGCATGGAAAGGCCATGGGAGGACACCGCTCCAGAAGCCAGAGCAGAGCACGGGGTTCAGGCCATTCTGATAGCCAGGCATGGTTCTCCTAGCCTTGAATGGAGGCCCAGGGGTCCTCCCTACTGTTACGAGCAATTCTAGCAGCAAAACACCACCACCAAAACACATGGGCCCAGGACTGGAACCTACTTCCTCACTGAGGTTGACATGGAGGAATGACTCTTTGATCCAGTGACAAATTTTCACCTATCTCCTTCTCTCTGCAAGGTAGGTATGTGCTAGGCTCTGAGGATCTAACTAATCCAGAGGGAAGGTGGAATAATTCATTTAATCATTCAGCAAATATTTGTTACATTCTTGTTATATGTATCAGAGAACATGGTAATTCTCCGTCTTTGTGGAGCTGATATTATAGATGTAAACAGGCCAGGAAAAAGAAGAAAAATGGATTATGTGGGATGTTGAAACCCAGTATGTGGAATGTCAAAAGGAAAGAAAGAGTGAAACAGAGATCAGGCCTTAGGAATACAGAATTAATGATTTGTCTGGTTAGGCTTCCTTGAGAAACTGAGGTCTGAGCAAAAGATTTGATGGAGGTGAGACTGTTAGCCAAGTGGGACCTTGATGATTTAAGTATGATTAGGAGTGTTTATTTAAAAAAAATTTTTTTTTGTTTCCTTCACTCCAACCTACAATAGAAAATGGAATATAGAGAGTAAGGAGATAATTCGTCTAGAATAATTATATTCACTTTTCATTTTTTATTATAAGCAACAGATATTCTTTTTTTTCCTTAAATAGTTTATTGTCAAGTTGGTTTCCATATAACACCCAGTGCTCATCCCAACAAGTGCCTTCCCCCGTGCCCATCACCCCCCTTCTCCTCTCCCCCACCCCCATCAGCCCTCAGTTTGCTCTCATGGTTTGCCTCCCTCCCTCTCCTGAACTATTTCCCCCCTTTTTCTCCCCCTTGGTCCTCCATTAAGTTCCTCCTTGATTAGGAGTGCTTAAAAATTGCCCCTCTGGGGGACCCCTGGGGGGCTAAATGGTTCAGTGTTTGACTCTTGATCTTTGGTTAGATCATGATCTCACAGTTCATGGGTTCAAGCCCCACATTGGGTTCCTTGCTGATGGCGTGGGGCCTGTTTGGGATTCTCTCTCTCTCTCTCTCTCTCTCTCTCTCTCTCTCTCTGCCCCTTCCCTTCTCTCTCTCTCAAAATAAATAAATAAACTTAAAACATTTCTCCCTCTGTTATTGGAGCAGATCTGAGTTGGAATTCCATTTTTCATTAATCCTCAAACAATCTTTGCCCATGACAGCACCTCTTTAAGCCCTAGTCTCCCGATCTCTGTACTGGGGATAATGGTACTTTACATTGTTAAGTGAGTTAGTGTTTATGAAATGTATGGTATATCATGAAAGGTATGGTGATGATGGTGTTTATGGTGATGATGATGAGAGAGCTCATCAACCATGAGGAACAAGAAGAGACAAGTAGACAGACACTGACTATATGTTATAAGATATACTAAGTGATAGAAGCCAGCCCATGATTTTGTGAGGCCCCAAAGAGGATCAAATCCACTCTGTTAAAGACTTTTCAGTAGTGATTCCTCTGCCAAAATCTGCAGGAAAGGGAGGGACTATTTAGGTGCAGTGGGGAGGAAATGGTATTCCAGTTTGAGGGAACAACATTTGCAAAGGCCATGTAGGAAGAGAATATGGCCAAGTCAAAGTACTGTGAAGAATCCCCTGGATATGGAGCTGAGTGTGTGAAGACCCAGCTGTCATGAGATGAAGTTGCAGATGTCAACAGGTGCCTGGAGGCCTTGATAAGATGATTGTCCTGTAGCTGGACTTAATACAATTTTCCAAGAAAGCCTCCTCACAGATCGAGAAGAATGAACAAGAATGTTCTGAGAGAAATGGGGTATTGAGGTGCCTGCAGTTCTCAGTGGTCACCCAGCTGGAAACCTCTTCCAAGTCTCCTGTGTCAATATCAAATGTATATGTGCATTTGCTATTTGGTTCTATGTTATATCACATTTCTTTTAATACCAAATTGATATTCTAAATTACTTACCATGGGGTTAAAGTAATGCTCTAGAAAGATGTCTATACAACTTAGTACTCTTGTTTAGAAGTGTACTTTGCAGTTGAATATGTGGAAGTCTTTGAGGGCTTTTAGATCACCTAAAAACAGGGTCAGGTCTTTGTGTAAAATGATCATATAGTTGCAAGATGGAGAATTAATAAGTTGGACTGAAGGCTGGCCCACCCTTGTGGGTATTTGTAGTCACCCTGTTAGGACATGATGGTGGCCTGGATTGTGGTCATGGCAGTAGTGGTACAGTGGAGGGATTTCCATTGGGGATATATTTTTTAAATGTGCCACCAGATCTCAATACAACCACAGTGGTCCCTTGTTCATTATAATGACGCACTGATTTACTTTTACTCTTTTATTATACCTATTTAAAAATTTGAGGTACACTGATACAACAAAAATAAAATACAGAAACAATACAAAAACATTGTAAGAGTAAACATCCAAGATAGTTCTTCTATCCATCAGAGCACTGAATTTGAGCTTCCTGGCAGCAAAGGCAAACTGAGAAACATATTGGGTCATGTAACCTATATTGTATGATGAGATGAACAGAAAGTTAATCTACAGGAGAGAACATTGCATAGGCACTGAATTCTGAGAGATATCAATCACTTGCATCCATATTTCAGGGTTATTTTAGAAAAGCGATGCCTTCAACAAAAGGATTGTCTGCATCAACATTTCATGCCCTCATCTGCTATAAATGCTGAGGTCATAGTGTTAAATCTTAACTTAGTTGAGGCAGTGTCATGGGGTGAGATAACATAATATGGTCCAGGTGCCTGTCTTTCTAATTTAATACAAGACTAGAACTTAGAGAATCCCAAGAAATGGGTGACTCACATGCCCATTAGATTATCTGTCTCAGATATTAGATTTCTCAGATGAGCTTCTGGAAGAAAGACCTGGATTTCAGTCAGCTCATGGCTGGACTCTCTAATGAATGCCAACCTCTGTGTCATTGAAGAAGAAAATATATGTGTTTAAAAACACCAGGGCCAAAGGAGTCTGCATCTTCATTCTGAAATGAGGACCTGGTAGCTTGATCTTTATTCTCACTGAACTAGAGAAGGAGCCAGTGTGGACTTTTGCATAGAAAAAGGTGTTGGCATTGAGAAAACCTAGTCTGAACCCATTTCTGTCACTAATACATTATGGGACTAAGATCGAGTTTGTTTATCTCTTGCAGACTCATTTATAACCTAGGATAAATGTGGACATCTTATAGGGCTTTGGGGAGGATTAAATGATATAACAGGTGGCAGATACCTAAAACAGAGCTTAGAACAGAGGCATTCAATGCATTATAAGTATTGCTGTTATTTTAATTGCAAACTGAGAGCAATTTAGCTGTTTTGCTGAACTTGAAAGCCGATCTCAGAATGTTACTAAAGCCTAAGATGCACGTTTCTAAAACCAAAAGGACACAAACTAAGTCTGCATTCCTGTGATTTCCTGGGGGAGGAGAGCATGGAGGCAGGGGTAGGTAGCCTCACACATGCAGTGTAAACATTCCTGCCTTAGGCCACATCCCCCAGAAGCAGAATCTGAGATGAGATTCTTGTTAGGAGATGTGTGAGTGAGTACTTTGTGGAGAAGGGGAGTGAGAGGAGAATAAGGGAAATAAAAGATTAAGTAGGGATGGGGGTTCCATCAGAACTGAGTTTCAGACTGATCCTACAAGAAGCTTTGGAACATGGATTCTACCATAAAATTGGTCCTGTCTTCCTATCTTGAGTCAAGAAAGACAAGCTTTTTGTATGCCTACGCCCTTGGCTGAGGTTTGTCTCCTGGAGTGGGGGAAGGGTGGGCTAGCCTTCCAGTGGAGGGGATTTCCGTTTGAAGAAGGGGAGATGTATCTGTTATCAGCTGACACCCCAGCATCTGTGGGCGGGTGCTCTGGCAGGTAAGGAGGGCCTGGGTGAGGTACCAACAATATCCACTACACTTGCTAAACATCACTTATTAGCTCCCAATTTCCCGTCCTATTCATCAGCTGCCTGAATCACTGTGCTTTCTCTCTATACCCTTCCTTTGTAACTTACCTTACTCCTTTTCTTTAAGTCAAGTCTTCTTTCTTCTACCACCATTTAAACCTACTTATCCCCTTTTATCACAGAACCAGTTATTCTGCCTTCTTCCCTTTGCATCCTAATCCAGCCTCCTTAAATGCTCATAGGTATTTAAACTTTAATATTTCCTGTTTTTATCATTACTATCTCCTGGGAAGTGTGTGGGTAGGATCAATGTTATTCTCAAAAAATCAGCTTTGAATCTGCAAGAACACATGGGGAAAGAGAGTAGCCACCCTTGAGGTTTGCTCCACTTATTTTCAAAGAGAAACTTTGTGTGAGAAGGACACGCTTCAGCACCTAGGAAAGCAACAAGCCTCAGGGTAGCCCATCTTTTGGCTGGTATAAGGTGAGCAAACCTTTTCATCCCTACTGAAGTTTCTCAGGAGACTCCATGGGTGTCCCCCATCATTTTTTTTTTTTCAGTTTGGTGATAGCCATATGTGAGAGCATATCACCAGACAGCCTATAAATCATGCATTTTATTGCAATTCATTTGATTCTTCTGAGTAGACTGGTTTCACTCTGGAATGTTACAGATTTGAGCTTTATAGTTCCAAATGGTTTTTCATAGTTCCCACAGAAGGCCAGAAATTTAGGAAACAGCCTCTGTGTGTCATAGAGCAAGGTTCTTTTTTTTTTTTTAATAGTTTATTGTCAAATTAGTTTCCACATAACAGTGCTCATCCCCACAAGTGTCCTCCTCCATGCCCATCCCCCCTCCCCCCACATCCATCAGTCCTCAGTTTTTGTCAGCATTCAAGAGTCTCTCATGGTTTGCCTCTCTCCCTTTCCCCCACCATTTCCGCCCTTCTTCTCCCCCTTGTTCCTCCGTCAAGTTCCTCCTAATCCTCCTATACGTGCAAACATATGATATTTGTCCTTCTCTGCCTGACTTATTTCGCTCAGCATAACACCCTCAAGGTCCATCCATGTTGCTACACATGGCCAGATTTCATTGTTTCTCATTGCCATGTAGTATTCCATGGTATAGATAAACCACATCTTCTTGATCCATTCATCTGTTGATGGACACTTAGGCTCTTTCCATGTTTTAGCTATTGTGGAGAGTGCTGCTATGAACATTGGGGTACATGTGCTCCTATGCATCAGCATTTCTGTATCCCTTGGGTAAATTCCTAGCAGTGCTATTGCTGGGTCATAGGGGAGTTCTATTGTTAGTTTCCTGAGGAACCTCCACACTGTTTTCCAGATGGGCTGTACCAGTTTACATTCCCACCAACAGTGTAGGAGGGTGCCCGTTTCTCCACATCCTCGCCAGCATCTAGAGTTCTCTGATTTGCTCATTTTAGCCACTCTGACTGGCGTGAGGTGGTATCTCAGTGTGGTTTTGATTTGTATTTCCCTGATGAGGAGGGATGCTGAACATCGTTTCATGTGTCTGTTGGCCATCTGGATGTTCTCTTTGGAAAAGTGTCTGTTCATATCTTCTGCCCATTTCTTCACTGGGTTGTTTGTGTTTCGGGCGTGTAGTTTGATGAGTTCCTTATATATTCTGGATATTAACCCTTTATCTGATATGTCATAGAGCAAGGTTCTAACTGGGCTACTGGAGAGGTAGAGAGAGGCTGTGACTCACGGTGTGTTTCTGAAAGATATGATGGCTCTCACATGCAAAACTAATCTAATTTCTGATGAATCCTGACCTAGAGAATGATTCTGGGGCCAGAGTCTATTGTCCCGTTTGACCTTTTAGAGGAGTGACAATCATTTTAGAGGAGTGACAATCATAATAGCCAATAGTGGCAGGTGCTATTTTTTGGTACCCACATGTAAAAGCATGTTTAATTCTCTACAAAACATATGTGGGTTCTTCGGTTAACACTGTTTGGGAGGTGAACAAATTAAGGCACAGAAAGGGGCACCTGGGTGGCTCAGTCAGTTAAATACCCAACTTGGGCTCAGGTCATGATATCATGATTTGTGAGTTCAAGCCATGTGTCGGGCTCTGTGCTGACAGCTTGGAGCCTGGAGTCTGCTTCGGATTCTGTTTCTCCCTCTCTCTGTCTGTTCCTCCCCCGTTCATGCTCTGCCTCTCAAAAATAAATAAAGATTTAAAAAAATTTTTTTAATTAAGGCACAGAGAGGGCCCCTTACAGGGATGTTTGCACAGGCACGCTTAAATCTTGGCAAGAGTTCCTTCAGCAACGTTATTTAAGCTTATAATTCCACCCTCATTTGGACAGTTTACTGGTTAGTACCTGAGCTTTCTCCCTGCTTTCTAGATTTCATGGATGGGGTAGAATCCTATCTCATTTTGTCACTGTGGTGCCCTAAGTTTCTCGCACAGTAATAGAAACATAGTAGGTACTTAACACATTATTCATTGATTCACGAATGAATACATTCCAATGTCAGAGAGTGGAGGAGAGGGTGTTTTCTAGGCAAAGAGAATAGCGTGTGGCAAGGGGGTAAGAGGGCACACACTGAAGGGCATGAACATGAGAGAGGGCACTCTCCTCAAGCAACTGCATTTCTGCAGAGATTTAGTTCAGGAGATGTGAGTGAAGAGATGGAGATTCTGTGTCTTCTGTTAGCTCTTCTGTCCTGCTGATCCCAACTGCCCTGCTCTGGCCTCATGCAGCCAGTTCCTCATCCGTATTCTTTCCAGGCCATCCCTCCAGCCCAGTAATCTGTTTCTGTCCTTTCAAGAAGTTAATAGGACAAAAACAAATCACCGGTCTCCAGAAAGTCATGCAGGGTTCTTGGGGACCTGGCGGTCAGCTCCGGGAAGGACATGAGGAGAGTAGGCAGTGCCAGGAATGCCAAATCAGCCTCCTCTCCCTGGAAGAAATCACAACCACCATTCAGACACTGATGAAGTTGAAGAAGCCCCCTTCCAGGCCCCTGAGGCTCCAGTCTGTAAATCCAAATCTACACTGCTTAGATTACCTAGGGAAATTAAAGATAAATCTTTCCCCCAAAGAACCAGACAGTACAGTGTCTGTATTCAGGAGGCACATGAGATACAGAGATGCTGTTATTCTGTCAGTAATCACTGCTTTCTGCCCCCAGATACTTGTTTCCTCTCCTTCATTCCAGATCATAAGCCCTTCTTCACTCTTTCCTAGTATCACAAGACACAGGTTAAGTTAACATTTCATGTCCGCTCAGTCACATTTGTCTCCCTTAACCCTCTCAACCTACCATTTTTTGAAAGCTATACGTGGGGACCATTTCTCACCATCCATCCTCTCCTGTCCATTCTCTTTGTCACTTTTTAAGGCAGGATCCTAATTATTGCTCTTAAGAACAATTTTAGGCTTTGGCAGTCTGATCCTCTTACTTCTGGGGTCCCCCTTTAGAGTTCATCTTGCACTCTGCAACTGGAAAGGTTTTCTGGAGCTGAGCTGTGATGGCTTATAATATAAGGATGAAATGTAATTCTTAACATGGCACTCAAGGCCCTCCACAGTCCTATCCCGATTTATTTGTTCAGACAATTTGGTCCTAATTGCCCTTCACACCTGTGCTAGCCAATATGGTAGCCATTAACCACATGTGACCATTACACTTGAATAAAAATTAATTAAAATTAAATAAAATTAGAAATTCGGTTATTTAGCCCTAACAGGCCCATTTCAGTTGCTCAGTGGCTACATGGATTTCATGACTACCATATTGGACTGTAAGGATATAGGTATTTCCACTACTACAGAAAATTATGTTGGGCAGTGCTGTTTCACATGTACTGTCATAAGCCAGACCCAAATGAGACTCTTTGCTATCCTTTGTTCATATCCTCAGATTTTCCACCTTAATACTTTGCTCATGATCTCACCTTTACTGCAATTGCCTGCCCCTGATGTCTCCATGCCCAAACATTCCTGAGTCCCTGAGGTTTTTTTTGCTTTTACTTTTTTTAAGGAAGCCTTCCTTGCTTATCCACCAAGAAGTGACTTGCCCTACCTTTAAAGTCTCATAGACCCTAGTAATTCTAATGGTCCTTGTAACTTTTCATTGCTACTCATAGTCATACATATCATAGTGCCTGTAACATGTACAGGGCTCAGTGGATCTTTGTGGGATGAATGAATGCACTCCCTCTGTTGAACTATAAGCTCTAAATACTGAAAAATACCCATGAGTCAAGCATTATTCTGGAAAATTTATTCATAGTGTCTCTGACCCTTAAAATAGAACTATTAAGTAAGAATTAGTATTCCCATTTGGCAGATGAGTAAACTGATACTTACATATGTAGTACCCTGTCCCAAGGTCCACACTTGACAACTAGCAAGCCAGAGTTTAAAATGAGGTCTGAATAACTCTAAGCCTCTGCTTTTCCATAGACTAATACTCTGCTGCCTTTCTCTGAAGTGATATTCCTTCATTTCCCTATAGGGGCAAAAAAGACTTCATAAAATTTCTCTCCCACTCTTGCCTATCCTCTTCCCCTCTATTCCAAGCCTAGAGACTGGCACATAGTTACTGCATTTTAAATACTGAATGTCAAAGTTTTAAGTCACAAAGAGACTCTCAAGGCTCTGCCCACATAGAGTCTTAAGCCTATGGAGTTAGCTGTGCTGTTAACTTTGCCCTTGGCTATTATCATCTCAGGTAAGTTACCCTAAACCCCCCCCACCCCCAACATACACATGAACCCCTTTCCAGTCCCCATGGTCAGACTCAGGGACCCCGGGATTCTCTTGGAATTTCTTGAGCTCATTTTCTTCTATTAGATACAATTCTGTGTGCATATTTTGGGGGGAATTATTTTCTCTCCTGGAAAGTTCAGGCAAACCACATCTAGTTGTTTTCTTTCCCCCCAAGGAAGTTCCTGTCACTTAACGCATACCATAATAATCTCCACTCTACCTCTTTGTTCTTACATACTTCCAGAATGCCCTTTCTCCCTCCTCCCACCCTTGTTTGTGTTTCACCATTCCTGGGTGTTCATTTGCGAAGTCATCCCTGACTTCTCTGCCCTTCCTGGTGTTTCTGTAGCATGGAGAACCTGCATTACACAAAGATACAACTGGTTAGATGCTCATTTGCATAAGGGGGGCATTTATTAGACATAGTATATGTTCCTCTTTCTCTTTTAGTCCATAAAATATCCCAAGCTCATTTGGACAGAGGTGAAGGCAGGTGGATAGAAGGAAGTGGGGCAGGGCCAGACAGACAAAAACACTGTCCATTTTACGTGTGAGACTTCAGAGGCTCAAAAGAGTGAAGCTGTCTGTTCCAAGTCATTAAGAGTGAAACTTGTACTCAGACCTAGATGTCTGACCCTATTTCATCACTTTGCCTTTCCTCCTTCTCCTTGCCCTCCCTACAAAACAACAACAACAACAACAACAACAAAACACTAGCTATCATATCTAGCCCAACATAGACATTGCTTTGTCCCCCAGGAAGGATGCATCCTCCTGAATTCACCAGTCCTTATTAAACAGAATCACAGGACAACAAATCTGGGGACTTTGGGTGATGTGAGCTGTGCATGTGCACTCCAGAGCTGGCACCCTCTCCCCTTGCTGAGGGAAGCTGTTGGAGGCTCGTTTCTCTCTAAGCCAGGCATATGTCACCTTCGGGCAAAAGATGAGCTAATAGAATTGAGATGAATGTAATTGGCAGAAGGTCAGCAAGGGAGCCATGTGTGTCTGGAGCTTCCCGAAAAGGCCAGTGTGTTTCTTGCTCCCCTGTCTCGAGATTAGTATGCAGGTAAGGCAGATGGGCCTCAGCAGAGTAATTGGATCATTCAGAGATCGGCAATGCCTGGTGTATGTACAAAGCCTCAACAGTGATTAGATCCTGCCCGCTCATCTCGGCAAGCCTTGAAATTCTTCCCACTGTGAAAAACTAATTTTCTGTGGGAATTTATTAAATAAGAAATCTGCATGCCACTTTACCTTGTAAGTCAGGCCAGCGGAATACAAAGATTCCCCTCGACTTTGATGCATGTTTCTAGCAGAGACTTCTCCATCACTTGGGGAGAGGTGTTTAGGAGCTAGTTCTGGTTCAGGGCATGTGTTATTTTTTTCATTGTGTCCTCATGGCAAGAAATACGGGAACCCCCCTTGCTGAAAGCCCATGATGAGAGAGAATAATCAGGACAAGCAAAATGCAGGGTGAGGTGGAGATGAGTGTGAAAAAAGTCAGATCTGTGTTCTCTTTCCTTGTTACAGGATAAATTGTGCCACCCCCCCCCCCCATTTGTATGTTGGAGCCCTAACCTCCAATACTTCAGAATGCAACCTTGTTTGGAAATAGTGTTTGCAGTTGTAATTAGTTAAGATGAGGCCATTCTGGAGTAGGGTGGGCCCCTAATCCAGTATGACTAATATCCTTATAAAAAGGGGAAATTTGGACACAGACAAAGGAAAAACACCATATAGAGATGAAGACAGAGATGGGACTGATGCTTATAGAAGGAACATCAATGATTGTCAACAAACAGCAGAAGTTAGGAGAGTCATAGAAGAGATTCTCCCTCCCAGTGCTCAGAAGGAACTCACCCTGCCAATACCTTTGTCTCCAACCTCTGGGCTCCAGGACTGTAAGACAATACATTTCTATCATTTAAGCCATCCAGTCCACTAGGGCAGCCCTAGGAAACTACTACAAGGACAAAGATTCTTTTGTATGGGAGTCTGGACACATGGGTCTGCCTTGTGCCAGTGGGTATGTGTGGTAGGCTGGGTTTCTGGGGCAGGAGGCTCTGAGATGATTAGTGTGTGCAGGAGCTTTGTCAGAGTGGTGTCTAGGATTGAGACCTGTGGGGGGTGGAGTGACCAGAGCAGGAATTATATATTTGAGCTTCAGTGACATCTCAGACAGAAGCCTGAGCTGACCCAGTGGGGAGTCTGGAAAGTTGAATGACCATTCAGAAATGGCCCACTTTGGAGTGAGAGATCTTTATACCCAGGCTGCCCCAGGTAGAAGGCATGAACTTCAGCAGCGTGGCTCCTTTCAGCTGAGGCAATCCCAAGAGAAGACAGAAAGCTGAGAGTTATCTTCTTCCCACATTCCAAGAAGCTGGGGGTACGGATCCTTGATTCCTAAAGTGGGTGTGAGTGGTTCGTTACAGCACCACAAGGCCTCATCTTGGTCAGATCCCTGGATGAGAAAATGCAAATGGTAAACCTTGCTGGGTGTAGAGGAAAGTGCACTGTTGAATTATATACTATCCAAAGGATGATTTCTTGATTTTAAGAGTTGAGTCACTCGGGGAGGTGAGTACGCCTCCATTTGGGGGGATTCAAATAGAAGCTGTACGCCTTCCTAGAAGCATCAGGGAGAAGAGCAGAAGCAGGGAATATATGCAGTTGGTAGATAATTTCTGCAATCCCTTAAAAACTTAGAATCTTTGCAGACTATTGACCTGTAGTGGCCTCAGGGCAACATGAGTAGACCCAGTGATTTATATGAAGAAATGTCATGCATTGAAAGAGGATGAGATTTAGAAGTAAAGAATTCCTATCCTCCCTGGCTCTCTGTGCATGACCTTGAGCCAGGATCTCCACATTAAATGCCTCAGTCCACCTAAGTATCAAGAGAAGAGATTAACCTGGACAAATGCTTTTCTGTCTGAAGCAATCCTCATAGAGCCTGGGTGCTTTCCTCCAGAACACATTGCATTTTTGTGATTATATAATATTTGTGTGATGATGCAATCCACGTTGTCTCCTTCACTGGACTGCAGCTTAGGGAGAGAAGGGACTCACCATGTTTATATCACAGGATTTTACATTCTAGCATTTATTGAACAATAACACATGCTCGGGACATGAGAACTCGGTCAGTCCTTGCAACAACCCCATGAGGTGGGACTCATTGTACTCAGGGAACACTTGGGGAAACTGTATGAGGCCATGTCTAGTAAGTGCTAGAGCTCAGGCGTGCACTCAGGCAGTCTTATTCTTAATTACTCTCTGAGACTTCCTCCCAGGATCCTAAACCTGGCAGAATCTTGATCCCCGTTTAGTGCATATATGAATGAAAACCAGTGGGCCCCTTTCTTTAAAAAAAATCTCAAAGATGCCAAATATTACATCCATGAAAGTTCTGCTTATGGAAGGGTAAGGCCATTGCAACCACACCCCCATCCCAAGAAAAGATGAGCTTCCTCTTCTCTTGCATATATCATAACTGAAATTACCACGGAGCCCAATTCTGCAACCACCCCCACGCTGCAGGCATCTCTACCATCTGAGGTCTGTTTGTCATTGTAGATGTTGGAGGGTGGCTGCTGTGGGTGACTCATTCACCACCAATGGGATAAAGGTAGGGAGTACACCCAGCCTTGGTAAGATGTCAGAGCTTTGAAATCATCCATGACCTGTTTGAATTCCCTGTTAACCCCCTGAAAGGCACTCTAATCACAAGGGGTTCATGAAGTCCTTTCTGTTCATTCACCTAGCATGGCCACCAAAGGTGCTCACAGTTAAAGGAAAGTAGGATTGATAGATGCCTCTATACAGCCTGGATCTTTCTGTCCTTCAGACTACTGTCCAGGGAGTAGTTTCATTGTGTGTCACATAGAGAAGGGCACACAAGATTGACAGAATTGACACGAGATTAGAAGAGCTGGATTGGAAATGAAAGTGAAGCTCTAATGAGGAGAAAGTACCTGGCACCACAGCACCCCAACTCAGTGCACAGTTTAGGAGGTGCCAGAGTTGTCTTGGCTGGAAGATATTCCCTCTTCAGCTCAGAACAGTTAACTGAATGAAGGTTAATTTGTCCATCAACTTGTGACTGTGAGAGTCTTTTCTGTGCACCAAGAGGGGAGAGAACTGGCAGAGTTGATAAGGTAGGTGGAAAGGTTCGAGAAACCTGGAAGCTTATTAATGGATTGGGGGAAGAGGACATCATTGAGTCGGGGGTGGGCTAGCAGAGGAAGGAAAGGAGCTGTCCAGGATAGCTTACTGGTCAGAAGAGAAAAGAGAAGGGCTTCCAGCCTCTCATTTTGTTCCTCCATCAGTGCCCTGCTCCTGTCCTTACCACTGGGGTGCACAGCAACCCAACTTCCAGCTGGCAGCATTGACATCTCTTCCTGAGGATTTCTTTTTTTGGAGCCATTTATGTTCCTCTGTGTGCAGTGCAGGCTGGAAGTGCTGGCAAATTAACTCCCCCTGGAAGGGCTCCCTGTTCCATGACGGATGCAAGTTGGTGTCCAAATATCCCAATCCCAGATCCCCCCCCCCCCGTGGGTAGGATAACTCTGACCTTGGCTCCCAGAATTCCCTAGTGGGATCAAGCTCCAGCTAACCACAGTAGTAATCTGCCTAATAATGCAAGCCATGTCCCTTTTTCTACCTCCTTCACTTGCAGTCACCTCCCAAATAAACTAGTTGTGTCTAGGTCTTTCACTCAGCATCTGCTTCTAGGGGAACAAAAGCTAAGATACTCTGTCCTTTGATTCTGTAAGAGTTGAGGTGGTTGGCAAAAAGGGTTCTTCCCCTTTGGGTTAGATGGAGACACCTTGTAGTGTATGGCCTCACATTTGGAATCCACTATCTGTTTCCACCCCAGAGTACTTTTATCCTCTGTTTTGACTCCAGATTTATCACTGATGAGGATTTTCACTGGATACTTGTGGAAGATCTGAAGCACTAAAGTTTCTGTTCCCTTATCTTATGCCACAGTCTTGTCTTCAGAGACCTCTTGCTGTTGCGATAAGCACGGCTTCCCTGGGGCACCTTCCTAGTCTCTCACTCACCAGCCCCACAGCACTGAGCACATGTTTATTTTCTTCCCTAAGAAAATGTTAGACAGCCAAGGAGCTGACATGCATCGAGAGCCTTCAGTGCATCAATCAGTACACTATGTCCTTAATCACATTTAAATCTTCTGAGAGAGGTCCTGAGGCATCCATGTGGGGAGAGACTTGAATACAAGGAGTGCTTCTAAAATAAGGGTCCACCTACTCCTTCATCCTTACCTCCCCACCCAGGTACTACCTAGATGAGAGATTAGTGGAAAGAAAAGCATTTTAGGGTGAGATAGTTCTGAGCTCCAGATCTACCTGTGCCATTTGCTAACTTTGTAGCTCTGGCTAAATTATTTAATCTGTGCCCTCATCTATATCATGGGCACAATGATAGTTGCATCTTAGGCAATTATAGTGGTTGAATGAGTCAAGGCATATCAACTTCCTAGAACAGTTCTTAGCCTATAGTAAGTGCATAAAAAATATTAACCATTGTTTTCAGTTTGCATCCCACTGAAGCTCACAGATTTAGCCATTTCTGGGAGGACTTGACCAGATGGCAGCTTTGCACTCATCAGAGGTCAGAAGTCTACCCTGAGAACAGTGTCATTTGGGGACACATTGGAGACATTACTGATTCTTCAGCTCTGCCCACCTCATTCCAGTCCCCTCCATGTCACACAATTGCAGAAGGAAGATTCATCACAAGTTGAGAGATTTTCATGACAGAGTCATTTTTCTGCTCATGACCTCTTGTTTTTGTACAAGAACTTAGTAGGTATCTGGCAAAACATCAGCCATAACCCAGATAAAAGTATAATTATTTCCTATTTGCTTGCTGGGGTTTTCAAATCAGTGCAGTAATTTAAGCATGACTCTTGGAGGCTTACAAAAAGATGTTATGATTAGTTTTATCTCCTTTGTTAAGGAAAAATAATTACAGTGAAATAATTAGAGGCAGCAGAGTTGACACGAGATTAGGAGAGCTGGCTTGGCAATGAAAGTGAAGTTCTAATGAGGAGAAAGTATAACAAAGGGATGGGTCTACAGGGAAAGTGCCAGGAGCTTGTCCACTTCTGGCCTCAGAACTCAGGGACAGAGAGGAAGCAGTACAGCTGGCTCAGTGACTAGCTTCGTAACAGAATTAAACCACTCGGGCCAAGCACTGTCCTTGGTGTCATAAGACTCAAGTGTAAGTTCAGACTCTAGCACTGCCAAGAGTGTGCCCTTAGACAAGTCCCTCAGTAATTCTGAGCAACATTTAGTAGCTATGTTTTGGTTTCTTTTTCTTTGTCTAGAAGTGAGCTTCATGAAAATACAAGGATAAAACAAGAATGACCTGGCTTAATAAGTAGAAAGCCACCCACATGCACATAACCATCATCTTGTGTATCCCACAGTTATTTATTATAAGTTATTTACCACTCCCTTACCCTGTGAAATGGTTTGAAATTACACAGATATGTGGTCAGGTTCTTTCTCAAGAGCACCAGTGTTCTCACCATTCTGGCAACTTGGCCAAAATACCAAGGAATTGCACTTTAGTATGACCCAGTAAAAGATAAAAATAATACCTAACATTGTGTTAGAACCTACCATGTGCTGGGCATCAGGCTAAACACTCTGGCTGTATTGACTCCATCTATCTCTATACCAAAGCTGAGAGGTGGACAATATGGTAGATTCTGTAATAACCCCCATTCATGTGGAAACCAATGTGAAGAGGCAGTAAGGAACTTACTCATTTGTTACTTGCATCTGACCTTACATTTGGCAGGAACAGGTTTCAAACAGATCAGATCTATTTGACACAGTAGTAGAGGCATTAACTCCCAACTTTAGTGAAATGTCTTGGAGACTTCTAAGCTCTTGTGTCATTTGGTGATGGTAGCCAGGAGGAAAGGAAACAATGGCCCTGAAATAATCCAAGAATAATGTGGGAAACTATCCTTAACCTTGGTTAGCAATGCCTAGATGTTTCCATATGTGTTATGTATACTACTAGATATAACACTCATACTAATACAATATAATAAATTATCCCCAAACCTGTTTGGCTTAAAACAACCAATGCTTATTATCCTACAGTGTTTGTGAGTTGGGAATCAGGGAGTGGTTAGCTTTGTGCCCCTGGCTTGAGGTCCATCATGGGGCTGCAGTCTCATCTGAAGGCAAAGTGAAATAAGTCAGTCAGAAAAAGACAAATGCCATGTGATTTCACTAATATGTGGAAGAAACAAAACAGGTGGATGTATGGGAAGAGGGGAAGAGGAGGGAGGGAAACAAACCACAAGAGACTCTTAACAACAGAGGACAGACTGAAGTTGATGGATGAAGGTAGGTGGGAGATGGGCAGTTGGTATTAAGGAGGGCACTGCTGGGATAAGCACGGGGTATTCAACATAAATGATGAATCACTGAATTCTACTCCTGAAACCAATATTGTACTGTATGTTAACTAACTAAAATTTAAATTAAAAATATATAGAATTTTAAAAAAGTGACATGCCATCAATTTTGCTGTATTCTGTTAACTAGGAATGAGTTGTTATATTAAGTCTACATTTATAGGGAAGGGATTACTCAAGTCATGAACACCAGAAGGTGGGTATCATTGGGGGTTGTCTCAGAGGCTGCCATGGTACCACTTTTTACTGCCCACTCTCTTTCCTTCCCCTAAGTGTTTAGAGATGGGACATATTATGCATCCTCCATGAGTTCACAGATCCTAAGAGGACAAGATCATCATTGATCTCGCTTGTGTCTTTCCATTCCCATTCTTTTGCTTCCATATAGTTTGGATAGAGTCAAGGTGACTCAACTGGCTGTTGAATCTTTTCCATGTTTTGGGATGCTAGAACTGGTTGAAGCAATCCAGAGACCAAAATACCACTCAGTACTTTAGTGATGTTAATTTACCCAATCAACAAACCAACTGAGTGCTTACTTATTCTTCAGGGGTAAAAAGAGAGAAGACAATCATGGTCCCTGCCTGTGTGGAGCACACCTTCTAGTGGGAAGAGTGATAATAAAAAAGTAAAGAAATAATATACTTTTAGATTACAGTAAGTGCTATAAAGGAAATACATAGGATGATACAATAAAGAGTATCAGAGAAGATCCACTTTTAGTAGGTAGTCAGAAAAGTCTTCAGAAGGCAACCAACATCACATATTACTGTTATGAGCCCCCCAAAAGTGTGTGTGTGTGTGTGTGTGTGTGTGTGTGTATTTCAAATCTATGATGACCATGTTGGGAATGAGGATCCTTAAAATTGTTCAGTACACGATTCTTTGAACTGCACATAGCATGTCTGGCAAAAGCTGTCTCACTCATCTTACCAGTCTTCAAAGCAGCTGATAATGCCTATCCTTTGGTAGATATGAGATTAGATTATGCAGGTTCCTGTAGACTCTGTTAAGGATTTTAAGCTTGATCTTAAGTACAAATGGTAGACACTGGACAGCTCGAAGCAAAAATCTGTGTCCAGTAATCTGTGAATCTGTTCATCAGAACAGATGAAAAGACTAATTTTACTTCATCACCATTGTAGGTTAGGTGACTTTATTCATGACAGCCCCGATCATTCCTAATTCCCCACTCTGTTGTTGGGTGATGCTGTTCTCTTAGTTTCTGTTTTCCTGCCTCATATTCTCTTCATTTCTTTCCCTCCTTCCTTTCCCCAGCTCTTCATTCCTAAGAATAAGCTCAGAGAAAAATCTTAGGAAAGAGGTCTCTACTTGACCATTATTTCTGCCTAAATTAGGCTGTTTACCATCAAGCCTTAAGCCTTTGTAGGTACCTGGAGTGACCCTCCCCAACATTTTCCCTTTATAATTTAGAAGTGCTGAATCCCTCACTGCATCCTGGCCTTGGAACTAATTTCTAAGGAAGCGAGAGGATGATCTCCCAGGAGGGAAAGATAATTCTCGTTTTCCCTTCTCATAAGCTCCACAAGTGGTTGTCAGGTGAGAAAGCTGCCAGGTCAGCACCAGACCCCCATGCTAAGCTGCTTATCACTGCCACCACGGCCGCCACTTTATTAGCTTAACTTCTCAGAGGCACAGCTCCTGGATTGAGCTGGGAAAGAGTCAGAAATAACATCCTCTTAGCAAGAGAGAAAACTGTCTCACAGATGGGGAGAAGCAGTTAGCATCCCTAGGCTACTCCTGCCTGGCAGCAGAACTCAGCTGTATTCTCACTGGTCTCGGATGCAAGTGATGTGCCTCCTGCATCCCGTGCTCCTAGAATGACCTGGGGGATGGGGGGGGGGTGTTGAAGTGACTTAGAAGGAATATGATTTGTCTCCTTTCTCCCTTCACCCCATTCTTCCTGCATAGCCTTAATTTAACTTGCTTTCCAACCTGGAATTCATGGGCCAGTTTTCACTCCTCTTCTCCCACATTAGACAGCCATTCACTGAGCACCCACAGGGTGCCAGACTCTCATTCAAACATGGGGAAATAGATCAAGCTTCTGCCCTTAAAAGAGTTCACACTTCAGAGGAGAAGCTTACCAAAGGGCTTTCTTGTTTTAAAAAGTAATGATTGATAATCATGTAATAGGTAATAATAAGTGCATTCAGTGCTCACTGTTGGGCACTCTGCTAAGCACTTTAAGTGCATCTTACACTGAGTTCTCCCAACTGCTTTAGAGGTTTGGGCTTTTACAGTTCATTTGCATTTTATAAAGAAATGAAGGATTTCATATTCTCAGTAGTTTTCTCAAGATCATCTAGCTGGTCAGGACCTGACAATAATCCTAGTCAGAGAAGGTGGGAGTCCCCAGATGGTTCTGACTCCAGCTATGGAAGCCATATTGGGCACTAGAAAGGTTTAGGGTGGCTTTCCAGATTTCTGACAGTGCTCTCCTAGCTTTTAAGAGAAGACAGAAGGAACCTCTGGGTGGCACTGGACACATATAGGTGACTCTGCCTCCTTTCTCCTGGAAACTGAGGAATTTATCAGTGGAGAAATGATTATGTCCTTGGTCTATGCCATCATTCTTTCTCTCCTGGACACCTGACATAGCTTCATCATAATTCCCAGCCTGGTCCCTTGAATCTCCTTTCTTTGTTTTTAATTTCTATTACTTTTTAAAAAAATTATTATGTTTGTTTATTTTTGAGAGAGAGACAGAATGTGAGCGGGGGAGGGGAAGAGAGAGAGGGAGACATAGAATCCCAAGCAAGCGCCAAGCCCTGAGCTGTTAGCACAGAGCCTGACACGGGGCTCAAACTCATGAACAGTGAGTTCATGACCTGAGCTGAAGTTGGATGCTTAACTGACTGAGCCACCCAGGCCCCCCTAATTTCTATTACTTAAAAAATTTTTTAAATGTTTATTTATTTTTTAAGAGAAAGAGAGACAGAGTGCTAGCAGGGTAGGGGCAGAGAGAGGAGGAGACACAGAGGTTGAAGCAGGCTCCAGGCTCTGAGCTGTCAGCACAGAGCCCTACAAGGCTCTTGAACTCATGAACTGCGAGGTCATTACCTGAGCAGAAGTAGGTCACTTAAGTTACTGAGCCATCCAGGTGCCCCTCTACTACTTTTTAGTTGAAGAATAAGTGGCATGCAATATTATTTTCAGGTTTATCATCACATTTATTTTCTAATCTATTCTCAAAGTGTAGGCAGACTCATCTTTACAAAATGCCATTTGAATTGTGACACTTCCCTATTTAGAATCACTTCCCATTGCATAGTCCAGCCTCACCTTGTCCCTTCTCCCTGTCTGCTTCTGCCCTCCTTTCCTCAGCCTCCTCTTCTCTCTCTCCTCCTCTTACAGCATTACTAACTAACTCCTTTCCAGTTGTTTGGATATGACCCTCTTTCTTCTGCATAGGACTCTTGCATTACCTGTTCTTCCTGCCCATTACTCTCTCCCCATCCCATAGATTCTCCTCCTCAGGCTTGAGAGTTCAGTTTGATCATCATGTTTTAAGAGGCCCACGTTGACCGGGTCAAATCCCATATCCCAGCACCCAGGAGAGTCAACAGTAGCTTACAGTCCTCTTCACACAGTATCTTGATAGTATCAAGTATCACCTCTTGCAGTATCTCTTATCACAATTGAAATTCTACCCTTTTTCTCCAACATTGAACCATGGACAACTTCAGAGGAGAGACTATGCTTACCTAGTTCCACAGTATCACCAGAAGCTGGAAGATAGAAGGTGGTCAGTTAAAGTCAGTTGAATGAATGAATGAGCTATATGCATTCCCCATTTTTATTAAGATTAGTGCATTCACCATATAGGAGGATTAGGAGGAACTTAACTGAGGAACAAGGGGGAGAAGAAGGGGGGAAATGGTGGGGGAAAGGGAGAGAGGCAAACCATGAGAGACTCTTGAATGCTGACAAAAACTGAGGACTGACGGATGTGGGGGGGAGGGGGATGGGCATGGAGGAGGGCACTTGTGGGGATGAGCACTGGGTATTATGTGGAAACTAATTTGACAATAAACTATTTGTAAAAAAAAAAAAAGTGAAAAAAAAAGAAAACCATCAAAAAAAAAAAAAAAATTAGTGCATTTCNAAGGGGGGAAATGGTGGGGGAAAGGGAGAGAGGCAAACCATGAGAGACTCTTGAATGCTGACAAAAACTGAGGACTGACGGATGTGGGGGGGAGGGGGATGGGCATGGAGGAGGGCACTTGTGGGGATGAGCACTGGGTATTATGTGGAAACTAATTTGACAATAAACTATTTGTAAAAAAAAAAAAAGTGAAAAAAAAAGAAAACCATCAAAAAAAAAAAAAAAGATTAGTGCATTCGCTTTACCAAGATTTACTCAAGAATATTACTGGAGCCATTGTGTTTGAGATTTTGAATAAGATGTATTCCCTGTCCACAAGCTGATGACAGTCATGGGGTGGGATAGACACATAACTATAGTGGTAAATGCAACAAATGAAAACAAGGTAAGAAGCAGCACCTGGCTCTGCCTTGGAAGTCAGGGGGGCTTCTCAGGGCAGGCATCTTTATCCCAGGCTCCCCGCAATGGTGTTTTAATAGGTGCCCAAAGAGGGAGGGCATTCAGGCAGAGCAAACAGTGGGTGCAAAGGAGGCATAGGAGAACCTGAGACTCTGACTTTGGGCAGGTATCACATGTGCAAATCATTTCTGAGGTCCAGAGAGGTGGGGCATTTTTAACCTACCGCCTCTCATCTGACTTCATGTAAGTATATAGAAAATTAGTTGAGATGTCTATATGTGCCATCTGGATATGTAGAAGTAATGTAGAAATTGCTGACATTTTGGCGAAATTTGATTCCTGTTGCCCAGGTTAAATTATTAAAAACCTCTGGAAAATATCCTGAATTGGATAATAAGTTATGTAGCTACCCATTGAAAGCCCGAACAAAGATCATAGCTTTTTTTTTTTTAATTGAGATGAAATCCACATAATATAACATTAACCATTTTAAGGTTAGTGGTATCTAATATATTCACATTGATATGCAACTAACACCACTGTCTAGTTCCAAAACAGTTTCATTACTTCAGTGAGAAATCTTGTACACCGAGACACTCCCCATACTCTCTTACCCCATGCCCCTGGCAACCAGTAATCTACTTTCTGCCTCTATGGCATGATTTGTCCATCTGCGTATTTCACCTAAGTAGAATCATATGATATTTGTCCTTTTTTTTGTCTGGATTCTTTTACTTAGCATTATGTTTTCAAGTTTCATTCATAGTACAGCATGTATCAGCACCTCATTCTTTTTATGGCAACATAACATTTCATTGTGTGGATATTCCACATTTGGCTTATCCACTCATAGGTTGATGGACATTTGGGCTGTTACTAGCCTTTGGCTGTCGTCAAGAGTGCTGCTATGAATATTTGTGTACGAGGATTTGTTTAAGAAAATGTTTTCAGTTCTTTTGGGTAATGCTGGGTCATACAGTAATTCTGTAACCTTTTCATAAACCATTAACATCCTTTTAAAAAATATTTATTCATTTTTGAGAGAGAGAGAGAGAGACAGAAGCAGGCTCCAGGCTCTGAGCTATCAGCATAGAGCCCGACACGGGGCTCAAACCCATGAACTGTGAGATCATGACATGAGCCGAAGTCAAACTCTTAACTGACTGAGCCACCCAGGCGCCCCAATCACAACATTTTGAGTGTCTGCCATACTGATCTTGACCTGGCTCAGGAGAGGGAGGGAGGCAAACCATAAGAGATTCTTAAATAAAGAGACCTGGCTCCATCATCCTCCCAATGGCATTAGGACAGGACATCAGGCACTGGGAGGGAGTATCTGTTTCAAGGACAACTGAAAGCCCTTTCTCTGAGAAGGAGCCCAGTATGGAAATAAGGAGAATACTCAGGTAAGATCCTGGTCCTTCAGACCCAGAGCCTTTCCTGCATAATTAGGCTCATGTGGGATCAAGGGTAAAATATTCTTCAGGAGGACATTGTTGGAAAACTGTTCCTGTGAAATATTATGATTTTCAAAACTGATGGGAAAAAAATAAAAAAGATCATCAAAACAATGAGCTTAATGGAAAAGCATAAATATTTTCTGCCTAGTGGAATTGTATATTCATATTTGTGTGATGGCATGTGACTATGTACAATGCCAGAATGGTGCCTGAAGAATCTATTCTTTTTTCCCTGTGTGATGTTGAGTAGGAGACCACAGGAGTAAGGGGAATGATTATTTCCAGTCTACATTCTGTCTCTGATGTGATAGCAGAAATTTGCCTTAACCCCTCTAAATTCCATATGACTCTGTAAATATTACTAAGTACCTGTTAATATAGGTATCATGCAAAGCATCTCAGAGAACAGAAAGGTCATAATAAGCAGTGGGGTTAGGGAAGGACCAAGATGCAGGAGCTATGGTCATGTTCCAGCTCATAATTGACTTTCTGGTGGCTTCTAATGTGACAAGGATCTTTTCCTGTCTCATCCACCCTCTCTAGGAGAATATCTTTCTTTACCAATTCAAACGTTCAGATCCCATGCCCTCAGACAGGTTGCAATTTTTATATAAATCACTTACAGTCCAAGGTAGAACTTGATGAAAGGTAGAAGCAAACGCCCTTGTTGGGAGAGAGGAGGGAGGAGGAAGGGAGTGAAGGGGAGCGTTCAGACGCAAAACATTTCTAATCTGACTTAGAAGGACCATGAGGGCATCAAGATGAAACTGGTGTTGAGATGGAGCCAGTCACTGATACTGATGACACTATTGGTCATAGGAACTATTTCCTGCAAGGTAAGAATTACAGAAATGAGGAAAATGGGAAAAGGAAGCATAGAAGAAAGGGAAGAAGGAAGGGGACAGAATATGTAGCAGGTGGAAGAAAGCCAGCCAAGACAGACCTTGCCCACACCCTAGTCTTGCTGGAGCAAGGAGAACACTGGAGGTTTCTGCCTGGCTCAGTGGAGAATAGTCCCCCGCTACCAGCTCCTACAAATGCTTCAGAGAGCCCGCCCTGTCTCCATGCTGGACACAGCACCTGTGATGGGAGTTCTCACTGTACAGAGTCTCCATTGCACTCTGGCAGAAAGCTACTTCTGGCTTTGGT
>NW_027531893.1:4585483-4587430 GCF_008692635.1 Crocuta crocuta
AACCCAATGTAATTTATTTATCTATTCATTCTCTTTACCCAGATTTCCATAAACTCCTCCAAACCCATAGTGTATTCAGATGGAAATAAATGAGTTTAATTACTTAAAGTAAATTTGGAATTCAGGGGCGATGGCACTCCATTCTGCATGTGAGCCCAGCCACAGAAGGAAGTGTAAAATATTCAAGCCTTTGAAAGATTGCAACCACTGGGCTTGGCAGACACAGGCATGTTGCCTCCCTTCCTGGATGGGCTCCCGAGCTGAGTGGAAGAGATTGGCTCTTCATTCTTCCCTAGCTCTAGCTGGGGAGCAGGGACAGAGGCAGGCTTGGCCAGCATCCTCCCCTTCCCTCTTCCCAGAGGGCTCCTTGTGAGGCCTGGGCTCGCTTCCACGTTAACCTCTCTAGGCTTGCTGGAGCAGCTGATAATTTCACTCTGTACCCAATGATGCAGTGAGTGATCAGAAAGTCTATAACCAGACTGGGGAAAATGGCTGCTAAGGTCGTAGTAATGGGCCAGTTTAGGGGAGACTTCCAGGGAAGGAAAATTTACAATTTAAATAAGAACAATAATAAACTCTAAATTAACAAAAAGAAGAAATCTATGACTGTGTAGAAGGAGGGCCTTTCCCTCTGAACTTCCCCTTTTATAAGTTACTACACTGGTCAGATTAGCCTCAGTGTGGCTCACAGGGGACTTTTGGGACCCTTCAGAACAAGGCTGGGAGGGACCCCGCTGAGTGAGGAGGCTGTGGACAGCTACAGAGTAGCAGGAGCCTTCTGTATCACCCCAGCTCAGGCAAAGGCTTGGGGAGAAGGGGTGCACATGGGATCAGAGCATCTACCCTAAAGTCCTACCTGAAGAGGATGACTGTGAGCTCAGACCCAGACCCTCTGTCCCCAGAGTCAGTTCTTAACATCATGATCTCCCACATTTCCCATAGGGACCCTCTGAGACCTCTCTGGTGTTCCCGCCATCCCAGGAACAGCCTGACTGTGTGAGTCTGTCTTCATGGTTGTTTACCAGGAGCTTATGACCGGAGATACTGCCCTCCTTCTCTGGGACTGTAGTGATTCTGTGGGTCCCAGGGGTTGGGGGGGAGGGGCAGTACCTGGCTGGAAGGTTTTCCTTTGCAGATACTAGGAACACAGTAAAGATGAGGGCTTTCTTTAGGCAAAACCACAAGGTTCTCCAAGTTGGTGCCGGGGAACTTCTCTTTCTCCTCATGTATTCTTGGCTCTTTCAGCCAGGAGTTTGGGGTTCTCCTGCCACCTGATGCCCATCAGCACAGACTCCCACTAAAGCTGGTCATTCATGCCATCCTGCTGTTTTCCTGTTTCCTTCAAAACTTGTCTCTCCTGAGTACCAGCCCTCAGAACCCCCCTCCCCTCCACCGTGGCAGTCAAACTTCTACAGAGTTAAGGGTTCCACCATAGTGCCTGCTACCTCCACAAGGATGTTCATAGCAGCAGTGTTTATAATAGCTGAGAGATGGAAACAGCTACTGTATGAGTGGATAAACAGAATTGTATGCTCTCAGTAGAATATTATCCAGCCATTAAAAGGCACAATGCACTGATTCATGCTACAACATGGATGAACCTTGAAAACGTGATGCTAAGTAAAAGAAACCAGACCCAAAAGGTCACGTGTTATATGCTTCCATTTTCAGGATAGCTGAAATCTATAGAGACAGAATATAGATTAGTGGTAGCCTGAGGCTGGGAAGAGGGGCAATGGGGTGTGATTGCTTATGGATACTGGGTTCCTTTCTGGGTGATGAAAATGTTCTATGGCTTGAATCTACTAAATGCTAATGAATTGCACACTTTAAAAGGGTTAATTTTATGGTGTGTGTGTGTGTGTGTGTGTGTATGTGTGTGTATTAAGAGAGAGAAGAGAGAAGAACCAGGCACGTGAGCAGCAGGTCTCCTTCTCGTTTTCTCCA